>NC_135222.1:0-300000 GCF_052324685.1 Brachyhypopomus gauderio | reverse complement strand
TGTGTTGAAAATCGTGGGCATGTCTCTAAGCAGCCATGTCTCAACACAGAGGATACTTCTCCAAAGCTCATCCATACCAGAGACATGAACTCTCTTCAGCAAGATCACAGCCTCCAACATCTTTCAAGCAATTCCATCACATAAACCAAGCCGTTTGGGCTAGTGTAATTGTTTCTATCATTTAGTTTACCTTGCCTTGTGTCTGTTTATGTGACTGTACAGTCATTGTCACACCCACCATGTGTGTGTGTCGCCCTGTCATTTATGCCATTCATATATGTGTTTTATGTGTAAGTTGAATCACAGCAAACGTTCCTGCATATAGAGCATGTGTGCTGCAATATTCCACACACCACAATTATGTCTGTCATCCTTTTAAGAACGCACTTGTCTACCAACTTTTACTCCAGTGCAAACCACAATATAGCAAATTGCACATGTTTAATCATTTATTAAGCTGATTAGTCTTTGCAATACATTATTCTTATCATTCTTCCGTCATGCAGCTAGGCTACTTCCGTTATGCTTTCCATTCCACAATCTATAGTCTTAAAGAATTCAAATTCCTGCCACGCGACATTCAGAGTCGCCTGCTTCACAACTCGTCTACAAGCACAGAGGTGCTTGACTCTGGTAACGTTATTTACATGTGGCAAGGGCAGCATATTTCTCCAGCAACTTCTTTAGGGTTTGGCTAGGACCACTGTAAGAGACCATTCTCTGCACTAAAGAGTCACAAGCATGTTTTTACAATGACAATGATTGCCACCTTTCATGACACTTTTAAAGCCATCTGTGTTGAAAATCGTGGGCATGTCTCTAAGCAGCCATGTCTCAACACAGAGGATACTTCTCCAAAGCTCATCCATACCAGAGACATGAACTCTCTTCAGCAAGATCACAGCCTCCAACATCTTTCAAGCAATTCCATCACATAAACCAAGCCGTTTGGGCTAGTGTAATTGTTTCTATCATTTAGTTTACCTTGCCTTGTGTCTGTTTATGTGACTGTACAGTCATTGTCACACCCACCATGTGTGTGTGTCGCCCTGTCATTTATGCCATTCATATATGTGTTTTATGTGTAAGTTGAATCACAGCAAACGTTCCTGCATATAGAGCATGTGTGCTGCAATATTCCACACACCACAATTATGTCTGTCATCCTTTTAAGAACGCACTTGTCTACCAACTTTTACTCCAGTGCAAACAACAATATAGCAAATTGCACATGTTTAATCATTTATTAAGCTGATTAGTCTTTGCAATACATTATTCTTATCATTCTTCCGTCATGCAGCTAGGCTACTTCCGTTATGCTTTCCATTCCACAATCTATAGTCTTAAAGAATTCAAATTCCTGCCGCGCGACATTCAGAGTCGCCTGCTTCACAACTCGTCTACAAGCACAGAGGTGCTTGACTCTGGTAACGTTATTTACATGTGGCAAGGGCAGCATATTTCTCCAGCAACTTCTTTAGGGTTTGGCTAGGACCACTGTAAGAGACCATTCTCTGCACTAAAGAGTCACAAGCATGTTTTTACAATGACAATGATTGCCACCTTTCATGACACTTTTAAAGCCATCTGTGTTGAAAATCGTGGGCATGTCTCTAAGCAGCCATGTCTCAACACAGAGGATACTTCTCCAAAGCTCATCCATACCAGAGACATGAACTCTCTTCAGCAAGATCACAGCCTCCAACATCTTTCAAGCAATTCCATCACATAAACCAAGCCGTTTGGGCTAGTGTAATTGTTTCTATCATTTAGTTTACCTTGCGTTGTGTCTGTTTATGTGACTCTACAGTCATTGTCACACCCACCATGTGTGTGTGTGTGTGTGTGTGTGTCGCACTGTCATTTATGCCATTCATATATGTGTTTTATGTGTAAGTTGAATCACAGCAAACGTTCCTGCATATAGAGCATGTGTGCTGCAATATTCCACACACCACAATTATGTCTGTCATCTTTTTAAGAACGCACTTGTCTACCAACTTTTACTCCAGTGCAAACCACAATATAGCAAATTGCACATGTTTAATCATTTATTAAGCTGATTAGTCTTTGCAATACATTATTCTTATCATTCTTCCATCATGCAGCTAGGCTACTTCCGTTATGCTTTCCATTCCACAATCTATAGTCTTAAAGAATTCAAATTCCTGCCGCGCGACATTCAGAGTCGCCTGCTTCACAACTCGTCTACAAGCACAGAGGTGCTTGACTCTGGTAACGTTATTTACATGTGGCAAGGGCAGCATATTTCTCCAGCAACTTCTTTAGGGTTTGGCTAGGACCACTGTAAGAGACCATTCTCTGCACTAAAGAGTCACAAGCATGTTTTTACAATGACAATGATTGCCACCTTTCATGACACTTTTAAAGCCATCTGTGTTGAAAATCGTGGGCATGTCTCTAAGCAGCCATGTCTCAACACAGAGGATACTTCTCCAAAGCTCATCCATACCAGAGACATGAACTCTCTTCAGCAAGATCACAGCCTCCAACATCTTTCAAGCAATTCCATCACATAAACCAAGCCGTTTGGGCTAGTGTAATTGTTTCTATCATTTAGTTTACCTTGCCTTGTGTCTGTTTATGTGACTGTACAGTCATTGTCACACCCACCATGTGTGTGTGTCGCCCTGTCATTTATGCCATTCATATATGTGTTTTATGTGTAAGTTGAATCACAGCAAACGTTCCTGCATATAGAGCATGTGTGCTGCAATATTCCACACACCACAATTATGTCTGTTATCCTTTTAAGAACGCACTTGTCTACCAACTTTTACTCCAGTGCAAACCACAATATAGCAAATTGCACATGTTTAATCATTTATTAAGCTGATTAGTCTTTGCAATACATTATTCTTATCATTCTTCCGTCATGCAGCTAGGCTACTTCCGTTATGCTTTCCATTCCACAATCTATAGTCTTAAAGAATTCAAATTCCTGCCACGCGACATTCAGAGTCGCCTGCTTCACAACTCGTCTACAAGCACAGAGGTGCTTGACTCTGGTAACGTTATTTACATGTGGCAAGGGCAGCATATTTCTCCAGCAACTTCTTTAGGGTTTGGCTAGGACCACTGTAAGAGACCATTCTCTGCACTAAAGAGTCACAAGCATGTTTTTACAATGACAATGATTGCCACCTTTCATGACACTTTTAAAGCCATCTGTGTTGAAAATCGTGGGCATGTCTCTAAGCAGCCATGTCTCAACACAGAGGATACTTCTCCAAAGCTCATCCATACCAGAGACATGAACTCTCTTCAGCAAGATCACAGCCTCCAACATCTTTCAAGCAATTCCATCACATAAACCAAGCCGTTTGGGCTAGTGTAATTGTTTCTATCATTTAGTTTACCTTGCCTTGTGTCTGTTTATGTGACTGTACAGTCATTGTCACACCCACCATGTGTGTGTGTCGCCCTGTCATTTATGCCATTCATATATGTGTTTTATGTGTAAGTTGAATCACAGCAAACGTTCCTGCATATAGAGCATGTGTGCTGCAATATTCCACACACCACAATTATGTCTGTCATCCTTTTAAGAACGCACTTGTCTACCAACTTTTACTCCAGTGCAAACAACAATATAGCAAATTGCACATGTTTAATCATTTATTAAGCTGATTAGTCTTTGCAATACATTATTCTTATCATTCTTCCGTCATGCAGCTAGGCTACTTCCGTTATGCTTTCCATTCCACAATCTATAGTCTTAAAGAATTCAAATTCCTGCCGCGCGACATTCAGAGTCGCCTGCTTCACAACTCGTCTACAAGCACAGAGGTGCTTGACTCTGGTAACGTTATTTACATGTGGCAAGGGCAGCATATTTCTCCAGCAACTTCTTTAGGGTTTGGCTAGGACCACTGTAAGAGACCATTCTCTGCACTAAAGAGTCACAAGCATGTTTTTACAATGACAATGATTGCCACCTTTCATGACACTTTTAAAGCCATCTGTGTTGAAAATCGTGGGCATGTCTCTAAGCAGCCATGTCTCAACACAGAGGATACTTCTCCAAAGCTCATCCATACCAGAGACATGAACTCTCTTCAGCAAGATCACAGCCTCCAACATCTTTCAAGCAATTCCATCACATAAACCAAGCCGTTTGGGCTAGTGTAATTGTTTCTATCATTTAGTTTACCTTGCGTTGTGTCTGTTTATGTGACTCTACAGTCATTGTCACACCCACCATGTGTGTGTTTGTGTGTGTGTGTGTCGCACTGTCATTTATGCCATTCATATATGTGTTTTATGTGTAAGTTGAATCACAGCAAACGTTCCTGCATATAGAGCATGTGTGCTGCAATATTCCACACACCACAATTATGTCTGTCATCTTTTTAAGAACGCACTTGTCTACCAACTTTTACTCCAGTGCAAACCACAATATAGCAAATTGCACATGTTTAATCATTTATTAAGCTGATTAGTCTTTGCAATACATTATTCTTATCATTCTTCCGTCATGCAGCTAGGCTACTTCCGTTATGCTTTCCATTCCACAATCTATAGTCTTAAAGAATTCAAATTCCTGCCGCGCGACATTCAGAGTCGCCTGCTTCACAACTCGTCTACAAGCACAGAGGTGCTTGACTCTGGTAACGTTATTTACATGTGGCAAGGGCAGCATATTTCTCCAGCAACTTCTTTAGGGTTTGGCTAGGACCACTGTAAGAGACCATTCTCTGCACTAAAGAGTCACAAGCATGTTTTTACAATGACAATGATTGCCACCTTTCATGACACTTTTAAAGCCATCTGTGTTGAAAATCGTGGGCATGTCTCTAAGCAGCCATGTCTCAACACAGAGGATACTTCTCCAAAGCTCATCCATACCAGAGACATGAACTCTCTTCAGCAAGATCACAGCCTCCAACATCTTTCAAGCAATTCCATCACATAAACCAAGCCGTTTGGGCTAGTGTAATTGTTTCTATCATTTAGTTTACCTTGCCTTGTGTCTGTTTATGTGACTGTACAGTCATTGTCACACCCACCATGTGTGTGTGTCGCCCTGTCATTTATGCCATTCATATATGTGTTTTATGTGTAAGTTGAATCACAGCAAACGTTCCTGCATATAGAGCATGTGTGCTGCAATATTCCACACACCACAATTATGTCTGTCATCCTTTTAAGAACGCACTTGTCTACCAACTTTTACTCCAGTGCAAACCACAATATAGCAAATTGCACATGTTTAATCATTTATTAAGCTGATTAGTCTTTGCAATACATTATTCTTATCATTCTTCCGTCATGCAGCTAGGCTACTTCCGTTATGCTTTCCATTCCACAATCTATAGTCTTAAAGAATTCAAATTCCTGCCGCGCGACATTCAGAGTCGCCTGCTTCACAACTCGTCTACAAGCACAGAGGTGCTTGACTCTGGTAACGTTATTTACATGTGGCAAGGGCAGCATATTTCTCCAGCAACTTCTTTAGGGTTTGGCTAGGACCACTGTAAGAGACCATTCTCTGCACTAAAGAGTCACAAGCATGTTTTTACAATGACAATGATTGCCACCTTTCATGACACTTTTAAAGCCATCTGTGTTGAAAATCGTGGGCATGTCTCTAAGCAGCCATGTCTCAACACAGAGGATACTTCTCCAAAGCTCATCCATACCAGAGACATGAACTCTCTTCAGCAAGATCACAGCCTCCAACATCTTTCAAGCAATTCCATCACATAAACCAAGCCGTTTGGGCTAGTGTAATTGTTTCTATCATTTAGTTTACCTTGCCTTGTGTCTGTTTATGTGACTGTACAGTCATTGTCACACCCACCATGTGTGTGTGTCGCCCTGTCATTTATGCCATTCATATATGTGTTTTATGTGTAAGTTGAATCACAGCAAACGTTCCTGCATATAGAGCATGTGTGCTGCAATATTCCACACACCACAATTATGTCTGTCATCCTTTTAAGAACGCACTTGTCTACCAACTTTTACTCCAGTGCAAACCACAATATAGCAAATTGCACATGTTTAATCATTTATTAAGCTGATTAGTCTTTGCAATACATTATTCTTATCATTCTTCCGTCATGCAGCTAGGCTACTTCCGTTATGCTTTCCATTCCACAATCTATAGTCTTAAAGAATTCAAATTCCTGCCGCGCGACATTCAGAGTCGCCTGCTTCACAACTCGTCTACAAGCACAGAGGTGCTTGACTCTGGTAACGTTATTTACATGTGGCAAGGGCAGCATATTTCTCCAGCAACTTCTTTAGGGTTTGGCTAGGACCACTGTAAGAGACCATTCTCTGCACTAAAGAGTCACAAGCATGTTTTTACAATGACAATGATTGCCACCTTTCATGACACTTTTAAAGCCATCTGTGTTGAAAATCGTGGGCATGTCTCTAAGCAGCCATGTCTCAACACAGAGGATACTTCTCCAAAGCTCATCCATACCAGAGACATGAACTCTCTTCAGCAAGATCACAGCCTCCAACATCTTTCAAGCAATTCCATCACATAAACCAAGCCGTTTGGGCTAGTGTAATTGTTTCTATCATTTAGTTTACCTTGCCTTGTGTCTGTTTATGTGACTGTACAGTCATTGTCACACCCACCATGTGTGTGTGTCACCCTGTCATTTATGCCATTCATATATGTGTTTTATGTGTAAGTTGAATCACAGCAAACGTTCCTGCATATAGAGCATGTGTGCTGCAATATTCCACACACCACAATTATGTCTGTCATCCTTTTAAGAACGCACTTGTCTACCAACTTTTACTCCAGTGCAAACCACAATATAGCAAATTGCACATGTTTAATCATTTATTAAGCTGATTAGTCTTTGCAATACATTATTCTTATCATTCTTCCGTCATGCAGCTAGGCTACTTCCGTTATGCTTTCCATTCCACAATCTATAGTCTTAAAGAATTCAAATTCCTGCCGCGCGACATTCAGAGTCGCCTGCTTCACAACTCGTCTACAAGCACAGAGGTGCTTGACTCTGGTAACGTTATTTACATGTGGCAAGGGCAGCATATTTCTCCAGCAACTTCTTTAGGGTTTGGCTAGGACCACTGTAAGAGACCATTCTCTGCACTAAAGAGTCACAAGCATGTTTTTACAATGACAATGATTGCCACCTTTCATGACACTTTTAAAGCCATCTGTGTTGAAAATCGTGGGCATGTCTCTAAGCAGCCATGTCTCAACACAGAGGATACTTCTCCAAAGCTCATCCATACCAGAGACATGAACTCTCTTCAGCAAGATCACAGCCTCCAACATCTTTCAAGCAATTCCATCACATAAACCAAGCCGTTTGGGCTAGTGTAATTGTTTCTATCATTTAGTTTACCTTGCCTTGTGTCTGTTTATGTGACTGTACAGTCATTGTCACACCCACCATGTGTGTGTGTCGCCCTGTCATTTATGCCATTCATATATGTGTTTTATGTGTAAGTTGAATCACAGCAAACGTTCCTGCATATAGAGCATGTGTGCTGCAATATTCCACACACCACAATTATGTCTGTCATCCTTTTAAGAACGCACTTGTCTACCAACTTTTACTCCAGTGCAAACCACAATATAGCAAATTGCACATGTTTAATCATTTATTAAGCTGATTAGTCTTTGCAATACATTATTCTTATCATTCTTCCGTCATGCAGCTAGGCTACTTCCGTTATGCTTTCCATTCCACAATCTATAGTCTTAAAGAATTCAAATTCCTGCCGCGCGACATTCAGAGTCGCCTGCTTCACAACTCGTCTACAAGCACAGAGGTGCTTGACTCTGGTAACGTTATTTACATGTGGCAAGGGCAGCATATTTCTCCAGCAACTTCTTTAGGGTTTGGCTAGGACCACTGTAAGAGACCATTCTCTGCACTAAAGAGTCACAAGCATGTTTTGTACAATGACAATGATTGCCACCTTTCATGACACTTTTAAAGCCATCTGTGTTGAAAATCGTGGGCATGTCTCTAAGCAGCCATGTCTCAACACAGAGGATACTTCTCCAAAGCTCATCCATACCAGAGACATGAACGCTCTTCAGCAAGATCACAGCCTCCAACATCTTTCAAGCAATTCCATCACATAAACCAAGCCGTTTGGGCTAGTGTAATTGTTTCTATCATTTAGTTTACCTTGCCTTGTGTCTGTTTATGTGACTCTACAGTCATTGTCACACCCACCATGTGTGTGTGTGTGTGTGTGTGTGTCGCACTGTCATTTATGCCATTCATATATGTGTTTTATGTGTAAGTTGAATCACAGCAAACGTTCCTGCATATAGAGCATGTGTGCTGCAATATTCCACACACCACAATTATGTCTGTCATCTTTTTAAGAACGCACTTGTCTACCAACTTTTACTCCAGTGCAAACCACAATATAGCAAATTGCACATGTTTAATCATTTATTAAGCTGATTAGTCTTTGCAATACATTATTCTTATCATTCTTCCGTCATGCAGCTAGGCTACTTCCGTTATGCTTTCCATTCCACAATCTATAGTCTTAAAGAATTCAAATTCCTGCCGCGCGACATTCAGAGTCGCCTGCTTCACAACTCGTCTACAAGCACAGAGGTGCTTGACTCTGGTAACGTTATTTACATGTGGCAAGGGCAGCATATTTCTCCAGCAACTTCTTTAGGGTTTGGCTAGGACCACTGTAAGAGACCATTCTCTGCACTAAAGAGTCACAAGCATGTTTTTACAATGACAATGATTGCCACCTTTCATGACACTTTTAAAGCCATCTGTGTTGAAAATCGTGGGCATGTCTCTAAGCAGCCATGTCTCAACACAGAGGATACTTCTCCAAAGCTCATCCATACCAGAGACATGAACTCTCTTCAGCAAGATCACAGCCTCCAACATCTTTCAAGCAATTCCATCACATAAACCAAGCCGTTTGGGCTAGTGTAATTGTTTCTATCATTTAGTTTACCTTGCCTTGTGTCTGTTTATGTGACTGTACAGTCATTGTCACACCCACCATGTGTGTGTGTCGCCCTGTCATTTATGCCATTCATATATGTGTTTTATGTGTAAGTTGAATCACAGCAAACGTTCCTGCATATAGAGCATGTGTGCTGCAATATTCCACACACCACAATTATGTCTGTCATCCTTTTAAGAACGCACTTGTCTACCAACTTTTACTCCAGTGCAAACCACAATATAGCAAATTGCACATGTTTAATCATTTATTAAGCTGATTAGTCTTTGCAATACATTATTCTTATCATTCTTCCGTCATGCAGCTAGGCTACTTCCGTTATGCTTTCCATTCCACAATCTATAGTCTTAAAGAATTCAAATTCCTGCCGCGCGACATTCAGAGTCGCCTGCTTCACAACTCGTCTACAAGCACAGAGGTGCTTGACTCTGGTAACGTTATTTACATGTGGCAAGGGCAGCATATTTCTCCAGCAACTTCTTTAGGGTTTGGCTAGGACCACTGTAAGAGACCATTCTCTGCACTAAAGAGTCACAAGCATGTTTTTACAATGACAATGATTGCCACCTTTCATGACACTTTTAAAGCCATCTGTGTTGAAAATTGTGGGCATGTCTCTAAGCAGCCATGTCTCAACACAGAGGATACTTCTCCAAAGCTCATCCATACCAGAGACATGAACTCTCTTCAGCAAGATCACAGCCTCCAACATCTTTCAAGCAATTCCATCACATAAACCAAGCCGTTTGGGCTAGTGTAATTGTTTCTATCATTTAGTTTACCTTGCCTTGTGTCTGTTTATGTGACTGTACAGTCATTGTCACACCCACCATGTGTGTGTGTCACCCTGTCATTTATGCCATTCATATATGTGTTTTATGTGTAAGTTGAATCACAGCAAACGTTCCTGCATATAGAGCATGTGTGCTGCAATATTCCACACACCACAATTATGTCTGTCATCCTTTTAAGAACGCACTTGTCTACCAACTTTTACTCCAGTGCAAACCACAATATAGCAAATTGCACATGTTTAATCATTTATTAAGCTGATTAGTCTTTGCAATACATTATTCTTATCATTCTTCCGTCATGCAGCTAGGCTACTTCCGTTATGCTTTCCATTCCACAATCTATAGTCTTAAAGAATTCAAATTCCTGCCGCGCGACATTCAGAGTCGCCTGCTTCACAACTCGTCTACAAGCACAGAGGTGCTTGACTCTGGTAACGTTATTTACATGTGGCAAGGGCAGCATATTTCTCCAGCAACTTCTTTAGGGTTTGGCTAGGACCACTGTAAGAGACCATTCTCTGCACTAAAGAGTCACAAGCATGTTTTTACAATGACAATGATTGCCACCTTTCATGACACTTTTAAAGCCATCTGTGTTGAAAATCGTGGGCATGTCTCTAAGCAGCCATGTCTCAACACAGAGGATACTTCTCCAAAGCTCATCCATACCAGAGACATGAACTCTCTTCAGCAAGATCACAGCCTCCAACATCTTTCAAGCAATTCCATCACATAAACCAAGCCGTTTGGGCTAGTGTAATTGTTTCTATCATTTAGTTTACCTTGCCTTGTGTCAGTTTATGTGACTGTACAGTCATTGTCACACCCACCATGTGTGTGTGTCGCCCTGTCATTTATGCCATTCATATATGTGTTTTATGTGTAAGTTGAATCACAGCAAACGTTCCTGCATATAGAGCATGTGTGCTGCAATATTCCACACACCACAATTATGTCTGTCATCCTTTTAAGAACGCACTTGTCTACCAACTTTTACTCCAGTGCAAACCACAATATAGCAAATTGCACATGTTTAATCATTTATTAAGCTGATTAGTCTTTGCAATACATTATTCTTATCATTCTTCCGTCATGCAGCTAGGCTACTTCCGTTATGCTTTCCATTCCACAATCTATAGTCTTAAAGAATTCAAATTCCTGCCGCGCGACATTCAGAGTCGCCTGCTTCACAACTCGTCTACAAGCACAGAGGTGCTTGACTCTGGTAACGTTATTTACATGTGGCAAGGGCAGCATATTTCTCCAGCAACTTCTTTAGGGTTTGGCTAGGACCACTGTAAGAGACCATTCTCTGCACTAAAGAGTCACAAGCATGTTTTTACAATGACAATGATTGCCACCTTTCATGACACTTTTAAAGCCATCTGTGTTGAAAATCGTGGGCATGTCTCTAAGCAGCCATGTCTCAACACAGAGGATACTTCTCCAAAGCTCATCCATACCAGAGACATGAACTCTCTTCAGCAAGATCACAGCCTCCAACATCTTTCAAGCAATTCCATCACATAAACCAAGCCGTTTGGGCTAGTGTAATTGTTTCTATCATTTAGTTTACCTTGCCTTGTGTCTGTTTATGTGACTGTACAGTCATTGTCACACCCACCATGTGTGTGTGTCGCCCTGTCATTTATGCCATTCATATATGTGTTTTATGTGTAAGTTGAATCACAGCAAACGTTCCTGCATATAGAGCATGTGTGCTGCAATATTCCACACACCACAATTATGTCTGTCATCCTTTTAAGAACGCACTTGTCTACCAACTTTTACTCCAGTGCAAACCACAATATAGCAAATTGCACATGTTTAATCATTTATTAAGCTGATTAGTCTTTGCAATACATTATTCTTATAATTCTTCCGTCATGCAGCTAGGCTACTTCCGTTATGCTTTCCATTCCACAATCTATAGTCTTAAAGAATTCAAATTCCTGCCGCGCGACATTCAGAGTCGCCTGCTTCACAACTCGTCTACAAGCACAGAGGTGCTTGACTCTGGTAACGTTATTTACATGTGGCAAGGGCAGCATATTTCTCCAGCAACTTCTTTAGGGTTTGGCTAGGACCACTGTAAGAGACCATTCTCTGCACTAAAGAGTCACAAGCATGTTTTTACAATGACAATGATTGCCACCTTTCATGACACTTTTAAAGCCATCTGTGTTGAAAATTGTGGGCATGTCTCTAAGCAGCCATGTCTCAACACAGAGGATACTTCTCCAAAGCTCATCCATACCAGAGACATGAACTCTCTTCAGCAAGATCACAGCCTCCAACATCTTTCAAGCAATTCCATCACATAAACCAAGCCGTTTGGGCTAGTGTAATTGTTTCTATCATTTAGTTTACCTTGCCTTGTGTCTGTTTATGTGACTGTACAGTCATTGTCACACCCACCATGTGTGTGTGTCACCCTGTCATTTATGCCATTCATATATGTGTTTTATGTGTAAGTTGAATCACAGCAAACGTTCCTGCATATAGAGCATGTGTGCTGCAATATTCCACACACCACAATTATGTCTGTCATCCTTTTAAGAACGCACTTGTCTACCAACTTTTACTCCAGTGCAAACCACAATATAGCAAATTGCACATGTTTAATCATTTATTAAGCTGATTAGTCTTTGCAATACATTATTCTTATCATTCTTCCGTCATGCAGCTAGGCTACTTCCGTTATGCTTTCCATTCCACAATCTATAGTCTTAAAGAATTCAAATTCCTGCCGCGCGACATTCAGAGTCGCCTGCTTCACAACTCGTCTACAAGCACAGAGGTGCTTGACTCTGGTAACGTTATTTACATGTGGCAAGGGCAGCATATTTCTCCAGCAACTTCTTTAGGGTTTGGCTAGGACCACTGTAAGAGACCATTCTCTGCACTAAAGAGTCACAAGCATGTTTTTACAATGACAATGATTGCCACCTTTCATGACACTTTTAAAGCCATCTGTGTTGAAAATCGTGGGCATGTCTCTAAGCAGCCATGTCTCAACACAGAGGATACTTCTCCAAAGCTCATCCATACCAGAGACATGAACTCTCTTCAGCAAGATCACAGCCTCCAACATCTTTCAAGCAATTCCATCACATAAACCAAGCCGTTTGGGCTAGTGTAATTGTTTCTATCATTTAGTTTACCTTGCCTTGTGTCTGTTTATGTGACTGTACAGTCATTGTCACACCCACCATGTGTGTGTGTCGCCCTGTCATTTATGCCATTCATATATGTGTTTTATGTGTAAGTTGAATCACAGCAAACGTTCCTGCATATAGAGCATGTGTGCTGCAATATTCCACACACCACAATTATGTCTGTCATCCTTTTAAGAACGCACTTGTCTACCAACTTTTACTCCAGTGCAAACCACAATATAGCAAATTGCACATGTTTAATCATTTATTAAGCTGATTAGTCTTTGCAATACATTATTCTTATCATTCTTCCGTCATGCAGCTAGGCTACTTCCGTTATGCTTTCCATTCCACAATCTATAGTCTTAAAGAATTCAAATTCCTGCCGCGCGACATTCAGAGTCGCCTGCTTCACAACTCGTCTACAAGCACAGAGGTGCTTGACTCTGGTAACGTTATTTACATGTGGCAAGGGCAGCATATTTCTCCAGCAACTTCTTTAGGGTTTGGCTAGGACCAGTGTAAGAGACCATTCTCTGCACTAAAGAGTCACAAGCATGTTTTTACAATGATAATGATTGCCACCTTTCATGACACTTTTAAAGCCATCTGTGTTGAAAATCGTGGGCATGTCTCTAAGCAGCCATGTCTCAACACAGAGGATACTTCTCCAAAGCTCATCCATACCAGAGACATGAACTCTCTTCAGCAAGATCACAGCCTCCAACATCTTTCAAGCAATTCCATCACATAAACCAAGCCGTTTGGGCTAGTGTAATTGTTTCTATCATTTAGTTTACCTTGCCTTGTGTCTGTTTATGTGACTGTACAGTCATTGTCACACCCACCATGTGTGTGTGTCGCCCTGTCATTTATGCCATTCATATATGTGTTTTATGTGTAAGTTGAATGACAGCAAACGTTCCTGCATATAGAGCATGTGTGCTGCAATATTCCACACACCACAATTATGTCTGTCATCCTTTTAAGAACGCACTTGTCTACCAACTTTTACTCCAGTGCAAACCACAATATAGCAAAATACACGTGGCAAGCCATACATGACCCATGAGTAGTCCATATACTGTTCACTAATCATATTACTTATTACATTATATCCAGTCATCTTACAACAGTCCTCAGGACACGTATACTTCAAAAAAGATAATAATTATCTTTGGTCATTCTACAAAAAGAAGAAAATGTGAAATGTATTCTCACTATACCTGTTCAGAACAGTTGGTAGACGTCAAAACTCATTACAAAGGCACAAACTTTATTAAAATGACAAACTTTAGAGGATAGAAAGTTACCACTATTTAATTTGTAAATGAACAAAAACGCACGAGTGGCGCTTTTGTTTGTATTTCTTTTGAATTTGTTGTGCCGTTGCCTTGGTAATATGCCTAAAGCCTAAGGGCACCGCCTCCTTTTGATTATTCTTTTTATAATCTACAAAATAAAACATTTCAGTCACATAAACACACATAGGGCAAGGTAAACTAAATGACACAAATAATTACACACATATTTAATCATTGTACATTATCATAACGAAATGCAGATCAATACCGAAGCCACGGGGGCTCATGGGTAAGTCGGGTAGTCCCCCATTCGACCGACGCAAATTACCCATAAAACCCGCCGCGGCTCCGGAATTGATATGTTTTACATTATAATTTATGTTGTACAAATATTATATACGTGTATAATTGTTTGTATCATTTAGTTTACTTTGCCTCGTGTCTGTTTATGTGACTGTACAGTCGTTGTGACTCCCGCCGTGTGTGTGTCGCCAGGGACTTACCGCCCTTCAAATATCTTTTATGGCTAATTTACATAAAGGTGGAGTCATCACGTTTTCACCGCGTGTTCTGCTATTTTTCAGTCACTACAATCAAGTCCGTCTCCTTTTTCATTTGTAAATGAACTAAAACGCACGAGTGGCTCTTTTTGTTTGTATTTCTTTTCTATTTGTTGTGCCGTTGCCTTGGTAATATGCCTAAAGCCAAAGGGCACCACCTCCTTTTCATTATTCTTTTTATAATCTACAAAATAAAACATTTCAGCCGCGGCTCCGGTATTGATGTGTTTTACATTATGGTTATATTCTACAATTATTAAATACGTGTATAATTGTTTCTATCATTTAGTTTACCTTGCCTTGTGTCTGTTTATGTGACTCTACAGTCATTGTCACACCCACCATGTGTGTGTGTGTGTGTGTGTGTGTCGCACTGTCATTTATGCCATTCATATATGTGTTTTATGTGTAAGTTGAATCACAGCAAACGTTCCTGCATATAGAGCATGTGTGCTGCAATATTCCACACACCACAATTATGTCTGTCATCTTTTTAAGAACGCACTTGTCTACCAACTTTTACTCCAGTGCAAACCACAATATAGCAAATTGCACATGTTTAATCATTTATTAAACTGATTAGTCTTTGCAATACATTATTCTTATCATTCTTCCGTCATGCAGCTAGGCTACTTCCGTTATGCTTTCCATTCCACAATCTATAGTCTTAAAGAATTCAAATTCCTGCCGCGCGACATTCAGAGTCGCCTGCTTCACAACTCGTCTACAAGCACAGAGGTGCTTGACTCTGGTAACGTTATTTACATGTGGCAAGGGCAGCATATTTCTCCAGCAACTTCTTTAGGGTTTGGCTAGGACCACTGTAAGAGACCATTCTCTGCACTAAAGAGTCACAAGCATGTTTTTACAATGACAATGATTGCCACCTTTCATGACACTTTTAAAGCCATCTGTGTTGAAAATCGTGGGCATGTCTCTAAGCAGCCATGTCTCAACACAGAGGATACTTCTCCAAAGCTCATCCATACCAGAGACATGAACTCTCTTCAGCAAGATCACAGCCTCCAACATCTTTCAAGCAATTCCATCACATAAACCAAGCCGTTTGGGCTAGTGTAATTGTTTCTATCATTTAGTTTACCTTGCCTTGTGTCTGTTTATGTGACTGTACAGTCATTGTCACACCCACCATGTGTGTGTGTCGCCCTGTCATTTATGCCATTCATATATGTGTTTTATGTGTAAGTTGAATCACAGCAAACGTTCCTGCATATAGAGCATGTGTGCTGCAATATTCCACACACCACAATTATGTCTGTCATCCTTTTAAGAACGCACTTGTCTACCAACTTTTACTCCAGTGCAAACCACAATATAGCAAATTGCACATGTTTAATCATTTATTAAGCTGATTAGTCTTTGCAATACATTATTCTTATCATTCTTCCGTCATGCAGCTAGGCTACTTCCGTTATGCTTTCCATTCCACAATCTATAGTCTTAAAGAATTCAAATTCCTGCCGCGCGACATTCAGAGTCGCCTGCTTCACAACTCGTCTACAAGCACAGAGGTGCTTGACTCTGGTAACGTTATTTACATGTGGCAAGGGCAGCATATTTCTCCAGCAACTTCTTTAGGGTTTGGCTAGGACCACTGTAAGAGACCATTCTCTGCACTAAAGAGTCACAAGCATGTTTTTACAATGACAATGATTGCCACCTTTCATGACACTTTTAAAGCCATCTGTGTTGAAAATCGTGGGCATGTCTCTAAGCAGCCATGTCTCAACACAGAGGATACTTCTCCAAAGCTCATCCATACCAGAGACATGAACTCTCTTCAGCAAGATCACAGCCTCCAACATCTTTCAAGCAATTCCATCACATAAACCAAGCCGTTTGGGCTAGTGTAATTGTTTCTATCATTTAGTTTACCTTGCCTTGTGTCTGTTTATGTGACTGTACAGTCATTGTCACACCCACCATGTGTGTGTGTCACCCTGTCATTTATGCCATTCATATATGTGTTTTATGTGTAAGTTGAATCACAGCAAACGTTCCTGCATATAGAGCATGTGTGCTGCAATATTCCACACACCACAATTATGTCTGTCATCCTTTTAAGAACGCACTTGTCTACCAACTTTTACTCCAGTGCAAACCACAATATAGCAAATTGCACATGTTTAATCATTTATTAAGCTGATTAGTCTTTGCAATACATTATTCTTATCATTCTTCCGTCATGCAGCTAGGCTACTTCCGTTATGCTTTCCATTCCACAATCTATAGTCTTAAAGAATTCAAATTCCTGCCACGCGACATTCAGAGTCGCCTGCTTCACAACTCGTCTACAAGCACAGAGGTGCTTGACTCTGGTAACGTTATTTACATGTGGCAAGGGCAGCATATTTCTCCAGCAACTTCTTTAGGGTTTGGCTAGGACCACTGTAAGAGACCATTCTCTGCACTAAAGAGTCACAAGCATGTTTTTACAATGACAATGATTGCCACCTTTCATGACACTTTTAAAGCCATCTGTGTTGAAAATCGTGGGCATGTCTCTAAGCAGCCATGTCTCAACACAGAGGATACTTCTCCAAAGCTCATCCATACCAGAGACATGAACTCTCTTCAGCAAGATCACAGCCTCCAACATCTTTCAAGCAATTCCATCACATAAACCAAGCCGTTTGGGCTAGTGTAATTGTTTCTATCATTTAGTTTACCTTGCCTTGTGTCTGTTTATGTGACTGTACAGTCATTGTCACACCCACCATGTGTGTGTGTCGCCCTGTCATTTATGCCATTCATATATGTGTTTTATGTGTAAGTTGAATCACAGCAAACGTTCCTGCATATAGAGCATGTGTGCTGCAATATTCCACACACCACAATTATGTCTGTCATCCTTTTAAGAACGCACTTGTCTACCAACTTTTACTCCAGTGCAAACAACAATATAGCAAATTGCACATGTTTAATCATTTATTAAGCTGATTAGTCTTTGCAATACATTATTCTTATCATTCTTCCGTCATGCAGCTAGGCTACTTCCGTTATGCTTTCCATTCCACAATCTATAGTCTTAAAGAATTCAAATTCCTGCCGCGCGACATTCAGAGTCGCCTGCTTCACAACTCGTCTACAAGCACAGAGGTGCTTGACTCTGGTAACGTTATTTACATGTGGCAAGGGCAGCATATTTCTCCAGCAACTTCTTTAGGGTTTGGCTAGGACCACTGTAAGAGACCATTCTCTGCACTAAAGAGTCACAAGCATGTTTTTACAATGACAATGATTGCCACCTTTCATGACACTTTTAAAGCCATCTGTGTTGAAAATCGTGGGCATGTCTCTAAGCAGCCATGTCTCAACACAGAGGATACTTCTCCAAAGCTCATCCATACCAGAGACATGAACTCTCTTCAGCAAGATCACAGCCTCCAACATCTTTCAAGCAATTCCATCACATAAACCAAGCCGTTTGGGCTAGTGTAATTGTTTCTATCATTTAGTTTACCTTGCCTTGTGTCTGTTTATGTGACTGTACAGTCATTGTCACACCCACCATGTGTGTGTGTCGCCCTGTCATTTATGCCATTCATATATGTGTTTTATGTGTAAGTTGAATCACAGCAAACGTTCCTGCATATAGAGCATGTGTGCTGCAATATTCCACACACCACAATTATGTCTGTCATCCTTTTAAGAACGCACTTGTCTACCAACTTTTACTCCAGTGCAAACCACAATATAGCAAATTGCACATGTTTAATCATTTATTAAGCTGATTAGTCTTTGCAATACATTATTCTTATCATTCTTCCGTCATGCAGCTAGGCTACTTCCGTTATGCTTTCCATTCCACAATCTATAGTCTTAAAGAATTCAAATTCCTGCCGCGCGACATTCAGAGTCGCCTGCTTCACAACTCGTCTACAAGCACAGAGGTGCTTGACTCTGGTAACGTTATTTACATGTGGCAAGGGCAGCATATTTCTCCAGCAACTTCTTTAGGGTTTGGCTAGGACCACTGTAAGAGACCATTCTCTGCACTAAAGAGTCACAAGCATGTTTTTACAATGACAATGATTGCCACCTTTCATGACACTTTTAAAGCCATCTGTGTTGAAAATCGTGGGCATGTCTCTAAGCAGCCATGTCTCAACACAGAGGATACTTCTCCAAAGCTCATCCATACCAGAGACATGAACTCTCTTCAGCAAGATCACAGCCTCCAACATCTTTCAAGCAATTCCATCACATAAACCAAGCCGTTTGGGCTAGTGTAATTGTTTCTATCATTTAGTTTACCTTGCGTTGTGTCTGTTTATGTGACTCTACAGTCATTGTCACACCCACCATGTGTGTGTGTGTGTGTGTGTGTGTCGCACTGTCATTTATGCCATTCATATATGTGTTTTATGTGTAAGTTGAATCACAGCAAACGTTCCTGCATATAGAGCATGTGTGCTGCAATATTCCACACACCACAATTATGTCTGTCATCTTTTTAAGAACGCACTTGTCTACCAACTTTTACTCCAGTGCAAACCACAATATAGCAAATTGCACATGTTTAATCATTTATTAAGCTGATTAGTCTTTGCAATACATTATTCTTATCATTCTTCCGTCATGCAGCTAGGCTACTTCCGTTATGCTTTCCATTCCACAATCTATAGTCTTAAAGAATTCAAATTCCTGCCGCGCGACATTCAGAGTCGCCTGCTTCACAACTCGTCTACAAGCACAGAGGTGCTTGACTCTGGTAACGTTATTTACATGTGGCAAGGGCAGCATATTTCTCCAGCAACTTCTTTAGGGTTTGGCTAGGACCACTGTAAGAGACCATTCTCTGCACTAAAGAGTCACAAGCATGTTTTTACAATGACAATGATTGCCACCTTTCATGACACTTTTAAAGCCATCTGTGTTGAAAATCGTGGGCATGTCTCTAAGCAGCCATGTCTCAACACAGAGGATACTTCTCCAAAGCTCATCCATACCAGAGACATGAACTCTCTTCAGCAAGATCACAGCCTCCAACATCTTTCAAGCAATTCCATCACATAAACCAAGCCGTTTGGGCTAGTGTAATTGTTTCTATCATTTAGTTTACCTTGCCTTGTGTCTGTTTATGTGACTGTACAGTCATTGTCACACCCACCATGTGTGTGTGTCGCCCTGTCATTTATGCCATTCATATATGTGTTTTATGTGTAAGTTGAATCACAGCAAACGTTCCTGCATATAGAGCATGTGTGCTGCAATATTCCACACACCACAATTATGTCTGTCATCTTTTTAAGAACGCACTTGTCTACCAACTTTTACTCCAGTGCAAACCACAATATAGCAAATTGCACATGTTTAATCATTTATTAAGCTGATTAGTCTTTGCAATACATTATTCTTATCATTCTTCCGTCATGCAGCTAGGCTACTTCCGTTATGCTTTCCATTCCACAATCTATAGTCTTAAAGAATTCAAATTCCTGCCGCGCGACATTCAGAGTCGCCTGCTTCACAACTCGTCTACAAGCACAGAGGTGCTTGACTCTGGTAACGTTATTTACATGTGGCAAGGGCAGCATATTTCTCCAGCAACTTCTTTAGGGTTTGGCTAGGACCACTGTAAGAGACCATTCTCTGCACTAAAGAGTCACAAGCATGTTTTTACAATGACAATGATTGCCACCTTTCATGACACTTTTAAAGCCATCTGTGTTGAAAATCGTGGGCATGTCTCTAAGCAGCCATGTCTCAACACAGAGGATACTTCTCCAAAGCTCATCCATACCAGAGACATGAACTCTCTTCAGCAAGATCACAGCCTCCAACATCTTTCAAGCAATTCCATCACATAAACCAAGCCGTTTGGGCTAGTGTAATTGTTTCTATCATTTAGTTTACCTTGCCTTGTGTCTGTTTATGTGACTGTACAGTCATTGTCACACCCACCATGTGTGTGTGTCGCCCTGTCATTTATGCCATTCATATATGTGTTTTATGTGTAAGTTGAATCACAGCAAACGTTCCTGCATATAGAGCATGTGTGCTGCAATATTCCACACACCACAATTATGTCTGTCATCCTTTTAAGAACGCACTTGTCTACCAACTTTTACTCCAGTGCAAACCACAATATAGCAAATTGCACATGTTTAATCATTTATTAAGCTGATTAGTCTTTGCAATACATTATTCTTATCATTCTTCCGTCATGCAGCTAGGCTACTTCCGTTATGCTTTCCATTCCACAATCTATAGTCTTAAAGAATTCAAATTCCTGCCGCGCGACATTCAGAGTCGCCTGCTTCACAACTCGTCTACAAGCACAGAGGTGCTTGACTCTGGTAACGTTATTTACATGTGGCAAGGGCAGCATATTTCTCCAGCAACTTCTTTAGGGTTTGGCTAGGACCACTGTAAGAGACCATTCTCTGCACTAAAGAGTCACAAGCATGTTTTTACAATGACAATGATTGCCACCTTTCATGACACTTTTAAAGCCATCTGTGTTGAAAATCGTGGGCATGTCTCTAAGCAGCCATGTCTCAACACAGAGGATACTTCTCCAAAGCTCATCCATACCAGAGACATGAACTCTCTTCAGCAAGATCACAGCCTCCAACATCTTTCAAGCAATTCCATCACATAAACCAAGCCGTTTGGGCTAGTGTAATTGTTTCTATCATTTAGTTTACCTTGCGTTGTGTCTGTTTATGTGACTCTACAGTCATTGTCACACCCACCATGTGTGTGTGTGTGTGTGTCGCACTGTCATTTATGCCATTCATATATGTGTTTTATGTGTAAGTTGAATCACAGCAAACGTTCCTGCATATAGAGCATGTGTGCTGCAATATTCCACACACCACAATTATGTCTGTCATCTTTTTAAGAACGCACTTGTCTACCAACTTTTACTCCAGTGCAAACCACAATATAGCAAATTGCACATGTTTAATCATTTATTAAGCTGATTAGTCTTTGCAATACATTATTCTTATCATTCTTCCGTCATGCAGCTAGGCTACTTCCGTTATGCTTTCCATTCCACAATCTATAGTCTTAAAGAATTCAAATTCCTGCCGCGCGACATTCAGAGTCGCCTGCTTCACAACTCGTCTACAAGCACAGAGGTGCTTGACTCTGGTAACGTTATTTACATGTGGCAAGGGCAGCATATTTCTCCAGCAACTTCTTTAGGGTTTGGCTAGGACCACTGTAAGAGACCATTCTCTGCACTAAAGAGTCACAAGCATGTTTTTACAATGACAATGATTGCCACCTTTCATGACACTTTTAAAGCCATCTGTGTTGAAAATCGTGGGCATGTCTCTAAGCAGCCATGTCTCAACACAGAGGATACTTCTCCAAAGCTCATCCATACCAGAGACATGAACTCTCTTCAGCAAGATCACAGCCTCCAACATCTTTCAAGCAATTCCATCACATAAACCAAGCCGTTTGGGCTAGTGTAATTGTTTCTATCATTTAGTTTACCTTGCCTTGTGTCTGTTTATGTGACTGTACAGTCATTGTCACACCCACCATGTGTGTGTGTCGCCCTGTCATTTATGCCATTCATATATGTGTTTTATGTGTAAGTTGAATCACAGCAAACGTTCCTGCATATAGAGCATGTGTGCTGCAATATTCCACACACCACAATTATGTCTGTCATCCTTTTAAGAACGCACTTGTCTACCAACTTTTACTCCAGTGCAAACCACAATATAGCAAATTGCACATGTTTAATCATTTATTAAGCTGATTAGTCTTTGCAATACATTATTCTTATCATTCTTCCGTCATGCAGCTAGGCTACTTCCGTTATGCTTTCCATTCCACAATCTATAGTCTTAAAGAATTCAAATTCCTGCCGCGCGACATTCAGAGTCGCCTGCTTCACAACTCGTCTACAAGCACAGAGGTGCTTGACTCTGGTAACGTTATTTACATGTGGCAAGGGCAGCATATTTCTCCAGCAACTTCTTTAGGGTTTGGCTAGGACCACTGTAAGAGACCATTCTCTGCACTAAAGAGTCACAAGCATGTTTTTACAATGACAATGATTGCCACCTTTCATGACACTTTTAAAGCCATCTGTGTTGAAAATCGTGGGCATGTCTCTAAGCAGCCATGTCTCAACACAGAGGATACTTCTCCAAAGCTCATCCATACCAGAGACATGAACTCTCTTCAGCAAGATCACAGCCTCCAACATCTTTCAAGCAATTCCATCACATAAACCAAGCCGTTTGGGCTAGTGTAATTGTTTCTATCATTTAGTTTACCTTGCCTTGTGTCTGTTTATGTGACTGTACAGTCATTGTCACACCCACCATGTGTGTGTGTCACCCTGTCATTTATGCCATTCATATATGTGTTTTATGTGTAAGTTGAATCACAGCAAACGTTCCTGCATATAGAGCATGTGTGCTGCAATATTCCACACACCACAATTATGTCTGTCATCCTTTTAAGAACGCACTTGTCTACCAACTTTTACTCCAGTGCAAACCACAATATAGCAAATTGCACATGTTTAATCATTTATTAAGCTGATTAGTCTTTGCAATACATTATTCTTATCATTCTTCCGTCATGCAGCTAGGCTACTTCCGTTATGCTTTCCATTCCACAATCTATAGTCTTAAAGAATTCAAATTCCTGCCACGCGACATTCAGAGTCGCCTGCTTCACAACTCGTCTACAAGCACAGAGGTGCTTGACTCTGGTAACGTTATTTACATGTGGCAAGGGCAGCATATTTCTCCAGCAACTTCTTTAGGGTTTGGCTAGGACCACTGTAAGAGACCATTCTCTGCACTAAAGAGTCACAAGCATGTTTTTACAATGACAATGATTGCCACCTTTCATGACACTTTTAAAGCCATCTGTGTTGAAAATCGTGGGCATGTCTCTAAGCAGCCATGTCTCAACACAGAGGATACTTCTCCAAAGCTCATCCATACCAGAGACATGAACTCTCTTCAGCAAGATCACAGCCTCCAACATCTTTCAAGCAATTCCATCACATAAACCAAGCCGTTTGGGCTAGTGTAATTGTTTCTATCATTTAGTTTACCTTGCCTTGTGTCTGTTTATGTGACTGTACAGTCATTGTCACACCCACCATGTGTGTGTGTCGCCCTGTCATTTATGCCATTCATATATGTGTTTTATGTGTAAGTTGAATCACAGCAAACGTTCCTGCATATAGAGCATGTGTGCTGCAATATTCCACACACCACAATTATGTCTGTCATCCTTTTAAGAACGCACTTGTCTACCAACTTTTACTCCAGTGCAAACAACAATATAGCAAATTGCACATGTTTAATCATTTATTAAGCTGATTAGTCTTTGCAATACATTATTCTTATCATTCTTCCGTCATGCAGCTAGGCTACTTCCGTTATGCTTTCCATTCCACAATCTATAGTCTTAAAGAATTCAAATTCCTGCCGCGCGACATTCAGAGTCGCCTGCTTCACAACTCGTCTACAAGCACAGAGGTGCTTGACTCTGGTAACGTTATTTACATGTGGCAAGGGCAGCATATTTCTCCAGCAACTTCTTTAGGGTTTGGCTAGGACCACTGTAAGAGACCATTCTCTGCACTAAAGAGTCACAAGCATGTTTTTACAATGACAATGATTGCCACCTTTCATGACACTTTTAAAGCCATCTGTGTTGAAAATCGTGGGCATGTCTCTAAGCAGCCATGTCTCAACACAGAGGATACTTCTCCAAAGCTCATCCATACCAGAGACATGAACTCTCTTCAGCAAGATCACAGCCTCCAACATCTTTCAAGCAATTCCATCACATAAACCAAGCCGTTTGGGCTAGTGTAATTGTTTCTATCATTTAGTTTACCTTGCCTTGTGTCTGTTTATGTGACTGTACAGTCATTGTCACACCCACCATGTGTGTGTGTCGCCCTGTCATTTATGCCATTCATATATGTGTTTTATGTGTAAGTTGAATCACAGCAAACGTTCCTGCATATAGAGCATGTGTGCTGCAATATTCCACACACCACAATTATGTCTGTCATCCTTTTAAGAACGCACTTGTCTACCAACTTTTACTCCAGTGCAAACCACAATATAGCAAATTGCACATGTTTAATCATTTATTAAGCTGATTAGTCTTTGCAATACATTATTCTTATCATTCTTCCGTCATGCAGCTAGGCTACTTCCGTTATGCTTTCCATTCCACAATCTATAGTCTTAAAGAATTCAAATTCCTGCCGCGCGACATTCAGAGTCGCCTGCTTCACAACTCGTCTACAAGCACAGAGGTGCTTGACTCTGGTAACGTTATTTACATGTGGCAAGGGCAGCATATTTCTCCAGCAACTTCTTTAGGGTTTGGCTAGGACCACTGTAAGAGACCATTCTCTGCACTAAAGAGTCACAAGCATGTTTTTACAATGACAATGATTGCCACCTTTCATGACACTTTTAAAGCCATCTGTGTTGAAAATCGTGGGCATGTCTCTAAGCAGCCATGTCTCAACACAGAGGATACTTCTCCAAAGCTCATCCATACCAGAGACATGAACTCTCTTCAGCAAGATCACAGCCTCCAACATCTTTCAAGCAATTCCATCACATAAACCAAGCCGTTTGGGCTAGTGTAATTGTTTCTATCATTTAGTTTACCTTGCGTTGTGTCTGTTTATGTGACTCTACAGTCATTGTCACACCCACCATGTGTGTGTGTGTGTGTGTGTGTGTCGCACTGTCATTTATGCCATTCATATATGTGTTTTATGTGTAAGTTGAATCACAGCAAACGTTCCTGCATATAGAGCATGTGTGCTGCAATATTCCACACACCACAATTATGTCTGTCATCTTTTTAAGAACGCACTTGTCTACCAACTTTTACTCCAGTGCAAACCACAATATAGCAAATTGCACATGTTTAATCATTTATTAAGCTGATTAGTCTTTGCAATACATTATTCTTATCATTCTTCCGTCATGCAGCTAGGCTACTTCCGTTATGCTTTCCATTCCACAATCTATAGTCTTAAAGAATTCAAATTCCTGCCGCGCGACATTCAGAGTCGCCTGCTTCACAACTCGTCTACAAGCACAGAGGTGCTTGACTCTGGTAACGTTATTTACATGTGGCAAGGGCAGCATATTTCTCCAGCAACTTCTTTAGGGTTTGGCTAGGACCACTGTAAGAGACCATTCTCTGCACTAAAGAGTCACAAGCATGTTTTTACAATGACAATGATTGCCACCTTTCATGACACTTTTAAAGCCATCTGTGTTGAAAATCGTGGGCATGTCTCTAAGCAGCCATGTCTCAACACAGAGGATACTTCTCCAAAGCTCATCCATACCAGAGACATGAACTCTCTTCAGCAAGATCACAGCCTCCAACATCTTTCAAGCAATTCCATCACATAAACCAAGCCGTTTGGGCTAGTGTAATTGTTTCTATCATTTAGTTTACCTTGCCTTGTGTCTGTTTATGTGACTGTACAGTCATTGTCACACCCACCATGTGTGTGTGTCGCCCTGTCATTTATGCCATTCATATATGTGTTTTATGTGTAAGTTGAATCACAGCAAACGTTCCTGCATATAGAGCATGTGTGCTGCAATATTCCACACACCACAATTATGTCTGTCATCTTTTTAAGAACGCACTTGTCTACCAACTTTTACTCCAGTGCAAACCACAATATAGCAAATTGCACATGTTTAATCATTTATTAAGCTGATTAGTCTTTGCAATACATTATTCTTATCATTCTTCCGTCATGCAGCTAGGCTACTTCCGTTATGCTTTCCATTCCACAATCTATAGTCTTAAAGAATTCAAATTCCTGCCGCGCGACATTCAGAGTCGCCTGCTTCACAACTCGTCTACAAGCACAGAGGTGCTTGACTCTGGTAACGTTATTTACATGTGGCAAGGGCAGCATATTTCTCCAGCAACTTCTTTAGGGTTTGGCTAGGACCACTGTAAGAGACCATTCTCTGCACTAAAGAGTCACAAGCATGTTTTTACAATGACAATGATTGCCACCTTTCATGACACTTTTAAAGCCATCTGTGTTGAAAATCGTGGGCATGTCTCTAAGCAGCCATGTCTCAACACAGAGGATACTTCTCCAAAGCTCATCCATACCAGAGACATGAACTCTCTTCAGCAAGATCACAGCCTCCAACATCTTTCAAGCAATTCCATCACATAAACCAAGCCGTTTGGGCTAGTGTAATTGTTTCTATCATTTAGTTTACCTTGCCTTGTGTCTGTTTATGTGACTGTACAGTCATTGTCACACCCACCATGTGTGTGTGTCGCCCTGTCATTTATGCCATTCATATATGTGTTTTATGTGTAAGTTGAATCACAGCAAACGTTCCTGCATATAGAGCATGTGTGCTGCAATATTCCACACACCACAATTATGTCTGTCATCCTTTTAAGAACGCACTTGTCTACCAACTTTTACTCCAGTGCAAACCACAATATAGCAAATTGCACATGTTTAATCATTTATTAAGCTGATTAGTCTTTGCAATACATTATTCTTATCATTCTTCCGTCATGCAGCTAGGCTACTTCCGTTATGCTTTCCATTCCACAATCTATAGTCTTAAAGAATTCAAATTCCTGCCGCGCGACATTCAGAGTCGCCTGCTTCACAACTCGTCTACAAGCACAGAGGTGCTTGACTCTGGTAACGTTATTTACATGTGGCAAGGGCAGCATATTTCTCCAGCAACTTCTTTAGGGTTTGGCTAGGACCACTGTAAGAGACCATTCTCTGCACTAAAGAGTCACAAGCATGTTTTTACAATGACAATGATTGCCACCTTTCATGACACTTTTAAAGCCATCTGTGTTGAAAATCGTGGGCATGTCTCTAAGCAGCCATGTCTCAACACAGAGGATACTTCTCCAAAGCTCATCCATACCAGAGACATGAACTCTCTTCAGCAAGATCACAGCCTCCAACATCTTTCAAGCAATTCCATCACATAAACCAAGCCGTTTGGGCTAGTGTAATTGTTTCTATCATTTAGTTTACCTTGCGTTGTGTCTGTTTATGTGACTCTACAGTCATTGTCACACCCACCATGTGTGTGTGTGTGTGTGTCGCACTGTCATTTATGCCATTCATATATGTGTTTTATGTGTAAGTTGAATCACAGCAAACGTTCCTGCATATAGAGCATGTGTGCTGCAATATTCCACACACCACAATTATGTCTGTCATCTTTTTAAGAACGCACTTGTCTACCAACTTTTACTCCAGTGCAAACCACAATATAGCAAATTGCACATGTTTAATCATTTATTAAGCTGATTAGTCTTTGCAATACATTATTCTTATCATTCTTCCGTCATGCAGCTAGGCTACTTCCGTTATGCTTTCCATTCCACAATCTATAGTCTTAAAGAATTCAAATTCCTGCCGCGCGACATTCAGAGTCGCCTGCTTCACAACTCGTCTACAAGCACAGAGGTGCTTGACTCTGGTAACGTTATTTACATGTGGCAAGGGCAGCATATTTCTCCAGCAACTTCTTTAGGGTTTGGCTAGGACCACTGTAAGAGACCATTCTCTGCACTAAAGAGTCACAAGCATGTTTTTACAATGACAATGATTGCCACCTTTCATGACACTTTTAAAGCCATCTGTGTTGAAAATCGTGGGCATGTCTCTAAGCAGCCATGTCTCAACACAGAGGATACTTCTCCAAAGCTCATCCATACCAGAGACATGAACTCTCTTCAGCAAGATCACAGCCTCCAACATCTTTCAAGCAATTCCATCACATAAACCAAGCCGTTTGGGCTAGTGTAATTGTTTCTATCATTTAGTTTACCTTGCCTTGTGTCTGTTTATGTGACTGTACAGTCATTGTCACACCCACCATGTGTGTGTGTCGCCCTGTCATTTATGCCATTCATATATGTGTTTTATGTGTAAGTTGAATCACAGCAAACGTTCCTGCATATAGAGCATGTGTGCTGCAATATTCCACACACCACAATTATGTCTGTCATCTTTTTAAGAACGCACTTGTCTACCAACTTTTACTCCAGTGCAAACCACAATATAGCAAATTGCACATGTTTAATCATTTATTAAGCTGATTAGTCTTTGCAATACATTATTCTTATCATTCTTCCGTCATGCAGCTAGGCTACTTCCGTTATGCTTTCCATTCCACAATCTATAGTCTTAAAGAATTCAAATTCCTGCCGCGCGACATTCAGAGTCGCCTGCTTCACAACTCGTCTACAAGCACAGAGGTGCTTGACTCTGGTAACGTTATTTACATGTGGCAAGGGCAGCATATTTCTCCAGCAACTTCTTTAGGGTTTGGCTAGGACCACTGTAAGAGACCATTCTCTGCACTAAAGAGTCACAAGCATGTTTTTACAATGACAATGATTGCCACCTTTCATGACACTTTTAAAGCCATCTGTGTTGAAAATCGTGGGCATGTCTCTAAGCAGCCATGTCTCAACACAGAGGATACTTCTCCAAAGCTCATCCATACCAGAGACATGAACTCTCTTCAGCAAGATCACAGCCTCCAACATCTTTCAAGCAATTCCATCACATAAACCAAGCCGTTTGGGCTAGTGTAATTGTTTCTATCATTTAGTTTACCTTGCCTTGTGTCTGTTTATGTGACTGTACAGTCATTGTCACACCCACCATGTGTGTGTGTCGCCCTGTCATTTATGCCATTCATATATGTGTTTTATGTGTAAGTTGAATCACAGCAAACGTTCCTGCATATAGAGCATGTGTGCTGCAATATTCCACACACCACAATTATGTCTGTCATCCTTTTAAGAACGCACTTGTCTACCAACTTTTACTCCAGTGCAAACCACAATATAGCAAATTGCACATGTTTAATCATTTATTAAGCTGATTAGTCTTTGCAATACATTATTCTTATCATTCTTCCGTCATGCAGCTAGGCTACTTCCGTTATGCTTTCCATTCCACAATCTATAGTCTTAAAGAATTCAAATTCCTGCCGCGCGACATTCAGAGTCGCCTGCTTCACAACTCGTCTACAAGCACAGAGGTGCTTGACTCTGGTAACGTTATTTACATGTGGCAAGGGCAGCATATTTCTCCAGCAACTTCTTTAGGGTTTGGCTAGGACCACTGTAAGAGACCATTCTCTGCACTAAAGAGTCACAAGCATGTTTTTACAATGACAATGATTGCCACCTTTCATGACACTTTTAAAGCCATCTGTGTTGAAAATCGTGGGCATGTCTCTAAGCAGCCATGTCTCAACACAGAGGATACTTCTCCAAAGCTCATCCATACCAGAGACATGAACTCTCTTCAGCAAGATCACAGCCTCCAACATCTTTCAAGCAATTCCATCACATAAACCAAGCCGTTTGGGCTAGTGTAATTGTTTCTATCATTTAGTTTACCTTGCCTTGTGTCTGTTTATGTGACTGTACAGTCATTGTCACACCCACCATGTGTGTGTGTCACCCTGTCATTTATGCCATTCATATATGTGTTTTATGTGTAAGTTGAATCACAGCAAACGTTCATGCATATAGAGCATGTGTGCTGCAATATTCCACACACCACAATTATGTCTGTCATCCTTTTAAGAACGCACTTGTCTACCAACTTTTACTCCAGTGCAAACCACAATATAGCAAATTGCACATGTTTAATCATTTATTAAGCTGATTAGTCTTTGCAATACATTATTCTTATCATTCTTCCGTCATGCAGCTAGGCTACTTCCGTTATGCTTTCCATTCCACAATCTATAGTCTTAAAGAATTCAAATTCCTGCCACGCGACATTCAGAGTCGCCTGCTTCACAACTCGTCTACAAGCACAGAGGTGCTTGACTCTGGTAACGTTATTTACATGTGGCAAGGGCAGCATATTTCTCCAGCAACTTCTTTAGGGTTTGGCTAGGACCACTGTAAGAGACCATTCTCTGCACTAAAGAGTCACAAGCATGTTTTTACAATGACAATGATTGCCACCTTTCATGACACTTTTAAAGCCATCTGTGTTGAAAATCGTGGGCATGTCTCTAAGCAGCCATGTCTCAACACAGAGGATACTTCTCCAAAGCTCATCCATACCAGAGACATGAACTCTCTTCAGCAAGATCACAGCCTCCAACATCTTTCAAGCAATTCCATCACATAAACCAAGCCGTTTGGGCTAGTGTAATTGTTTCTATCATTTAGTTTACCTTGCCTTGTGTCTGTTTATGTGACTGTACAGTCATTGTCACACCCACCATGTGTGTGTGTCGCCCTGTCATTTATGCCATTCATATATGTGTTTTATGTGTAAGTTGAATCACAGCAAACGTTCCTGCATATAGAGCATGTGTGCTGCAATATTCCACACACCACAATTATGTCTGTCATCCTTTTAAGAACGCACTTGTCTACCAACTTTTACTCCAGTGCAAACAACAATATAGCAAATTGCACATGTTTAATCATTTATTAAGCTGATTAGTCTTTGCAATACATTATTCTTATCATTCTTCCGTCATGCAGCTAGGCTACTTCCGTTATGCTTTCCATTCCACAATCTATAGTCTTAAAGAATTCAAATTCCTGCCGCGCGACATTCAGAGTCGCCTGCTTCACAACTCGTCTACAAGCACAGAGGTGCTTGACTCTGGTAACGTTATTTACATGTGGCAAGGGCAGCATATTTCTCCAGCAACTTCTTTAGGGTTTGGCTAGGACCACTGTAAGAGACCATTCTCTGCACTAAAGAGTCACAAGCATGTTTTTACAATGACAATGATTGCCACCTTTCATGACACTTTTAAAGCCATCTGTGTTGAAAATCGTGGGCATGTCTCTAAGCAGCCATGTCTCAACACAGAGGATACTTCTCCAAAGCTCATCCATACCAGAGACATGAACTCTCTTCAGCAAGATCACAGCCTCCAACATCTTTCAAGCAATTCCATCACATAAACCAAGCCGTTTGGGCTAGTGTAATTGTTTCTATCATTTAGTTTACCTTGCCTTGTGTCTGTTTATGTGACTGTACAGTCATTGTCACACCCACCATGTGTGTGTGTCGCCCTGTCATTTATGCCATTCATATATGTGTTTTATGTGTAAGTTGAATCACAGCAAACGTTCCTGCATATAGAGCATGTGTGCTGCAATATTCCACACACCACAATTATGTCTGTCATCCTTTTAAGAACGCACTTGTCTACCAACTTTTACTCCAGTGCAAACCACAATATAGCAAATTGCACATGTTTAATCATTTATTAAGCTGATTAGTCTTTGCAATACATTATTCTTATCATTCTTCCGTCATGCAGCTAGGCTACTTCCGTTATGCTTTCCATTCCACAATCTATAGTCTTAAAGAATTCAAATTCCTGCCGCGCGACATTCAGAGTCGCCTGCTTCACAACTCGTCTACAAGCACAGAGGTGCTTGACTCTGGTAACGTTATTTACATGTGGCAAGGGCAGCATATTTCTCCAGCAACTTCTTTAGGGTTTGGCTAGGACCACTGTAAGAGACCATTCTCTGCACTAAAGAGTCACAAGCATGTTTTTACAATGACAATGATTGCCACCTTTCATGACACTTTTAAAGCCATCTGTGTTGAAAATCGTGGGCATGTCTCTAAGCAGCCATGTCTCAACACAGAGGATACTTCTCCAAAGCTCATCCATACCAGAGACATGAACTCTCTTCAGCAAGATCACAGCCTCCAACATCTTTCAAGCAATTCCATCACATAAACCAAGCCGTTTGGGCTAGTGTAATTGTTTCTATCATTTAGTTTACCTTGCCTTGTGTCTGTTTATGTGACTGTACAGTCATTGTCACACCCACCATGTGTGTGTGTCACCCTGTCATTTATGCCATTCATATATGTGTTTTATGTGTAAGTTGAATCACAGCAAACGTTCATGCATATAGAGCATGTGTGCTGCAATATTCCACACACCACAATTATGTCTGTCATCCTTTTAAGAACGCACTTGTCTACCAACTTTTACTCCAGTGCAAACCACAATATAGCAAATTGCACATGTTTAATCATTTATTAAGCTGATTAGTCTTTGCAATACATTATTCTTATCATTCTTCCGTCATGCAGCTAGGCTACTTCCGTTATGCTTTCCATTCCACAATCTATAGTCTTAAAGAATTCAAATTCCTGCCACGCGACATTCAGAGTCGCCTGCTTCACAACTCGTCTACAAGCACAGAGGTGCTTGACTCTGGTAACGTTATTTACATGTGGCAAGGGCAGCATATTTCTCCAGCAACTTCTTTAGGGTTTGGCTAGGACCACTGTAAGAGACCATTCTCTGCACTAAAGAGTCACAAGCATGTTTTTACAATGACAATGATTGCCACCTTTCATGACACTTTTAAAGCCATCTGTGTTGAAAATCGTGGGCATGTCTCTAAGCAGCCATGTCTCAACACAGAGGATACTTCTCCAAAGCTCATCCATACCAGAGACATGAACTCTCTTCAGCAAGATCACAGCCTCCAACATCTTTCAAGCAATTCCATCACATAAACCAAGCCGTTTGGGCTAGTGTAATTGTTTCTATCATTTAGTTTACCTTGCCTTGTGTCTGTTTATGTGACTGTACAGTCATTGTCACACCCACCATGTGTGTGTGTCGCCCTGTCATTTATGCCATTCATATATGTGTTTTATGTGTAAGTTGAATCACAGCAAACGTTCCTGCATATAGAGCATGTGTGCTGCAATATTCCACACACCACAATTATGTCTGTCATCCTTTTAAGAACGCACTTGTCTACCAACTTTTACTCCAGTGCAAACAACAATATAGCAAATTGCACATGTTTAATCATTTATTAAGCTGATTAGTCTTTGCAATACATTATTCTTATCATTCTTCCGTCATGCAGCTAGGCTACTTCCGTTATGCTTTCCATTCCACAATCTATAGTCTTAAAGAATTCAAATTCCTGCCGCGCGACATTCAGAGTCGCCTGCTTCACAACTCGTCTACAAGCACAGAGGTGCTTGACTCTGGTAACGTTATTTACATGTGGCAAGGGCAGCATATTTCTCCAGCAACTTCTTTAGGGTTTGGCTAGGACCACTGTAAGAGACCATTCTCTGCACTAAAGAGTCACAAGCATGTTTTTACAATGACAATGATTGCCACCTTTCATGACACTTTTAAAGCCATCTGTGTTGAAAATCGTGGGCATGTCTCTAAGCAGCCATGTCTCAACACAGAGGATACTTCTCCAAAGCTCATCCATACCAGAGACATGAACTCTCTTCAGCAAGATCACAGCCTCCAACATCTTTCAAGCAATTCCATCACATAAACCAAGCCGTTTGGGCTAGTGTAATTGTTTCTATCATTTAGTTTACCTTGCGTTGTGTCTGTTTATGTGACTCTACAGTCATTGTCACACCCACCATGTGTGTGTGTGTGTGTGTGTGTGTCGCACTGTCATTTATGCCATTCATATATGTGTTTTATGTGTAAGTTGAATCACAGCAAACGTTCATGCATATAGAGCATGTGTGCTGCAATATTCCACACACCACAATTATGTCTGTCATCCTTTTAAGAACGCACTTGTCTACCAACTTTTACTCCAGTGCAAACCACAATATAGCAAATTGCACATGTTTAATCATTTATTAAGCTGATTAGTCTTTGCAATACATTATTCTTATCATTCTTCCGTCATGCAGCTAGGCTACTTCCGTTATGCTTTCCATTCCACAATCTATAGTCTTAAAGAATTCAAATTCCTGCCACGCGACATTCAGAGTCGCCTGCTTCACAACTCGTCTACAAGCACAGAGGTGCTTGACTCTGGTAACGTTATTTACATGTGGCAAGGGCAGCATATTTCTCCAGCAACTTCTTTAGGGTTTGGCTAGGACCACTGTAAGAGACCATTCTCTGCACTAAAGAGTCACAAGCATGTTTTTACAATGACAATGATTGCCACCTTTCATGACACTTTTAAAGCCATCTGTGTTGAAAATCGTGGGCATGTCTCTAAGCAGCCATGTCTCAACACAGAGGATACTTCTCCAAAGCTCATCCATACCAGAGACATGAACTCTCTTCAGCAAGATCACAGCCTCCAACATCTTTCAAGCAATTCCATCACATAAACCAAGCCGTTTGGGCTAGTGTAATTGTTTCTATCATTTAGTTTACCTTGCCTTGTGTCTGTTTATGTGACTGTACAGTCATTGTCACACCCACCATGTGTGTGTGTCGCCCTGTCATTTATGCCATTCATATATGTGTTTTATGTGTAAGTTGAATCACAGCAAACGTTCCTGCATATAGAGCATGTGTGCTGCAATATTCCACACACCACAATTATGTCTGTCATCCTTTTAAGAACGCACTTGTCTACCAACTTTTACTCCAGTGCAAACAACAATATAGCAAATTGCACATGTTTAATCATTTATTAAGCTGATTAGTCTTTGCAATACATTATTCTTATCATTCTTCCGTCATGCAGCTAGGCTACTTCCGTTATGCTTTCCATTCCACAATCTATAGTCTTAAAGAATTCAAATTCCTGCCGCGCGACATTCAGAGTCGCCTGCTTCACAACTCGTCTACAAGCACAGAGGTGCTTGACTCTGGTAACGTTATTTACATGTGGCAAGGGCAGCATATTTCTCCAGCAACTTCTTTAGGGTTTGGCTAGGACCACTGTAAGAGACCATTCTCTGCACTAAAGAGTCACAAGCATGTTTTTACAATGACAATGATTGCCACCTTTCATGACACTTTTAAAGCCATCTGTGTTGAAAATCGTGGGCATGTCTCTAAGCAGCCATGTCTCAACACAGAGGATACTTCTCCAAAGCTCATCCATACCAGAGACATGAACTCTCTTCAGCAAGATCACAGCCTCCAACATCTTTCAAGCAATTCCATCACATAAACCAAGCCGTTTGGGCTAGTGTAATTGTTTCTATCATTTAGTTTACCTTGCGTTGTGTCTGTTTATGTGACTCTACAGTCATTGTCACACCCACCATGTGTGTGTGTGTGTGTGTGTGTGTCGCACTGTCATTTATGCCATTCATATATGTGTTTTATGTGTAAGTTGAATCACAGCAAACGTTCCTGCATATAGAGCATGTGTGCTGCAATATTCCACACACCACAATTATGTCTGTCATCTTTTTAAGAACGCACTTGTCTACCAACTTTTACTCCAGTGCAAACCACAATATAGCAAATTGCACATGTTTAATCATTTATTAAGCTGATTAGTCTTTGCAATACATTTTTCTTATCATTCTTCCGTCATGCAGCTAGGCTACTTCCGTTATGCTTTCCATTCCACAATCTATAGTCTTAAAGAATTCAAATTCCTGCCGCGCGACATTCAGAGTCGCCTGCTTCACAACTCGTCTACAAGCACAGAGGTGCTTGACTCTGGTAACGTTATTTACATGTGGCAAGGGCAGCATATTTCTCCAGCAACTTCTTTAGGGTTTGGCTAGGACCACTGTAAGAGACCATTCTCTGCACTAAAGAGTCACAAGCATGTTTTTACAATGACAATGATTGCCACCTTTCATGACACTTTTAAAGCCATCTGTGTTGAAAATCGTGGGCATGTCTCTAAGCAGCCATGTCTCAACACAGAGGATACTTCTCCAAAGCTCATCCATACCAGAGACATGAACTCTCTTCAGCAAGATCACAGCCTCCAACATCTTTCAAGCAATTCCATCACATAAACCAAGCCGTTTGGGCTAGTGTAATTGTTTCTATCATTTAGTTTACCTTGCCTTGTGTCTGTTTATGTGACTGTACAGTCATTGTCACACCCACCATGTGTGTGTGTCGCCCTGTCATTTATGCCATTCATATATGTGTTTTATGTGTAAGTTGAATCACAGCAAACGTTCCTGCATATAGAGCATGTGTGCTGCAATATTCCACACACCACAATTATGTCTGTCATCCTTTTAAGAACGCACTTGTCTACCAACTTTTACTCCAGTGCAAACCACAATATAGCAAATTGCACATGTTTAATCATTTATTAAGCTGATTAGTCTTTGCAATACATTATTCTTATCATTCTTCCGTCATGCAGCTAGGCTACTTCCGTTATGCTTTCCATTCCACAATCTATAGTCTTAAAGAATTCAAATTCCTGCCGCGCGACATTCAGAGTCGCCTGCTTCACAACTCGTCTACAAGCACAGAGGTGCTTGACTCTGGTAACGTTATTTACATGTGGCAAGGGCAGCATATTTCTCCAGCAACTTCTTTAGGGTTTGGCTAGGACCACTGTAAGAGACCATTCTCTGCACTAAAGAGTCACAAGCATGTTTTTACAATGACAATGATTGCCACCTTTCATGACACTTTTAAAGCCATCTGTGTTGAAAATCGTGGGCATGTCTCTAAGCAGCCATGTCTCAACACAGAGGATACTTCTCCAAAGCTCATCCATACCAGAGACATGAACTCTCTTCAGCAAGATCACAGCCTCCAACATCTTTCAAGCAATTCCATCACATAAACCAAGCCGTTTGGGCTAGTGTAATTGTTTCTATCATTTAGTTTACCTTGCGTTGTGTCTGTTTATGTGACTCTACAGTCATTGTCACACCCACCATGTGTGTGTGTGTGTGTGTGTGTGTCGCACTGTCATTTATGCCATTCATATATGTGTTTTATGTGTAAGTTGAATCACAGCAAACGTTCCTGCATATAGAGCATGTGTGCTGCAATATTCCACACACCACAATTATGTCTGTCATCTTTTTAAGAACGCACTTGTCTACCAACTTTTACTCCAGTGCAAACCACAATATAGCAAATTGCACATGTTTAATCATTTATTAAGCTGATTAGTCTTTGCAATACATTTTTCTTATCATTCTTCCGTCATGCAGCTAGGCTACTTCCGTTATGCTTTCCATTCCACAATCTATAGTCTTAAAGAATTCAAATTCCTGCCGCGCGACATTCAGAGTCGCCTGCTTCACAACTCGTCTACAAGCACAGAGGTGCTTGACTCTGGTAACGTTATTTACATGTGGCAAGGGCAGCATATTTCTCCAGCAACTTCTTTAGGGTTTGGCTAGGACCACTGTAAGAGACCATTCTCTGCACTAAAGAGTCACAAGCATGTTTTTACAATGACAATGATTGCCACCTTTCATGACACTTTTAAAGCCATCTGTGTTGAAAATCGTGGGCATGTCTCTAAGCAGCCATGTCTCAACACAGAGGATACTTCTCCAAAGCTCATCCATACCAGAGACATGAACTCTCTTCAGCAAGATCACAGCCTCCAACATCTTTCAAGCAATTCCATCACATAAACCAAGCCGTTTGGGCTAGTGTAATTGTTTCTATCATTTAGTTTACCTTGCCTTGTGTCTGTTTATGTGACTGTACAGTCATTGTCACACCCACCATGTGTGTGTGTCGCCCTGTCATTTATGCCATTCATATATGTGTTTTATGTGTAAGTTGAATCACAGCAAACGTTCCTGCATATAGAGCATGTGTGCTGCAATATTCCACACACCACAATTATGTCTGTCATCCTTTTAAGAACGCACTTGTCTACCAACTTTTACTCCAGTGCAAACCACAATATAGCAAATTGCACATGTTTAATCATTTATTAAGCTGATTAGTCTTTGCAATACATTATTCTTATCATTCTTCCGTCATGCAGCTAGGCTACTTCCGTTATGCTTTCCATTCCACAATCTATAGTCTTAAAGAATTCAAATTCCTGCCGCGCGACATTCAGAGTCGCCTGCTTCACAACTCGTCTACAAGCACAGAGGTGCTTGACTCTGGTAACGTTATTTACATGTGGCAAGGGCAGCATATTTCTCCAGCAACTTCTTTAGGGTTTGGCTAGGACCACTGTAAGAGACCATTCTCTGCACTAAAGAGTCACAAGCATGTTTTTACAATGACAATGATTGCCACCTTTCATGACACTTTTAAAGCCATCTGTGTTGAAAATCGTGGGCATGTCTCTAAGCAGCCATGTCTCAACACAGAGGATACTTCTCCAAAGCTCATCCATACCAGAGACATGAACTCTCTTCAGCAAGATCACAGCCTCCAACATCTTTCAAGCAATTCCATCACATAAACCAAGCCGTTTGGGCTAGTGTAATTGTTTCTATCATTTAGTTTACCTTGCCTTGTGTCTGTTTATGTGACTGTACAGTCATTGTCACACCCACCATGTGTGTGTGTCGCCCTGTCATTTATGCCATTCATATATGTGTTTTATGTGTAAGTTGAATCACAGCAAACGTTCCTGCATATAGAGCATGTGTGCTGCAATATTCCACACACCACAATTATGTCTGTCATCCTTTTAAGAACGCACTTGTCTACCAACTTTTACTCCAGTGCAAACAACAATATAGCAAATTGCACATGTTTAATCATTTATTAAGCTGATTAGTCTTTGCAATACATTATTCTTATCATTCTTCCGTCATGCAGCTAGGCTACTTCCGTTATGCTTTCCATTCCACAATCTATAGTCTTAAAGAATTCAAATTCCTGCCGCGCGACATTCAGAGTCGCCTGCTTCACAACTCGTCTACAAGCACAGAGGTGCTTGACTCTGGTAACGTTATTTACATGTGGCAAGGGCAGCATATTTCTCCAGCAACTTCTTTAGGGTTTGGCTAGGACCACTGTAAGAGACCATTCTCTGCACTAAAGAGTCACAAGCATGTTTTTACAATGACAATGATTGCCACCTTTCATGACACTTTTAAAGCCATCTGTGTTGAAAATCGTGGGCATGTCTCTAAGCAGCCATGTCTCAACACAGAGGATACTTCTCCAAAGCTCATCCATACCAGAGACATGAACTCTCTTCAGCAAGATCACAGCCTCCAACATCTTTCAAGCAATTCCATCACATAAACCAAGCCGTTTGGGCTAGTGTAATTGTTTCTATCATTTAGTTTACCTTGCCTTGTGTCTGTTTATGTGACTGTACAGTCATTGTCACACCCACCATGTGTGTGTGTCGCCCTGTCATTTATGCCATTCATATATGTGTTTTATGTGTAAGTTGAATGACAGCAAACGTTCCTGCATATAGAGCATGTGTGCTGCAATATTCCACACACCACAATTATGTCTGTCATCCTTTTAAGAACGCACTTGTCTACCAACTTTTACTCCAGTGCAAACCACAATATAGCAAATTGCACATGTTTAATCATTTATTAAGCTGATTAGTCTTTGCAATACATTATTCTTATCATTCTTCCGTCATGCAGCTAGGCTACTTCCGTTATGCTTTCCATTCCACAATCTATAGTCTTAAAGAATTCAAATTCCTGCCGCGCGACATTCAGAGTCGCCTGCTTCACAACTCGTCTACAAGCACAGAGGTGCTTGACTCTGGTAACGTTATTTACATGTGGCAAGGGCAGCATATTTCTCCAGCAACTTCTTTAGGGTTTGGCTAGGACCACTGTAAGAGACCATTCTCTGCACTAAAGAGTCACAAGCATGTTTTTACAATGACAATGATTGCCACCTTTCATGACACTTTTAAAGCCATCTGTGTTGAAAATCGTGGGCATGTCTCTAAGCAGCCATGTCTCAACACAGAGGATACTTCTCCAAAGCTCATCCATACCAGAGACATGAACTCTCTTCAGCAAGATCACAGCCTCCAACATCTTTCAAGCAATTCCATCACATAAACCAAGCCGTTTGGGCTAGTGTAATTGTTTCTATCATTTAGTTTACCTTGCCTTGTGTCTGTTTATGTGACTGTACAGTCATTGTCACACCCACCATGTGTGTGTGTCGCCCTGTCATTTATGCCATTCATATATGTGTTTTATGTGTAAGTTGAATCACAGCAAACGTTCCTGCATATAGAGCATGTGTGCTGCAATATTCCACACACCACAATTATGTCTGTCATCCTTTTAAGAACGCACTTGTCTACCAACTTTTACTCCAGTGCAAACCACAATATAGCAAATTGCACATGTTTAATCATTTATTAAGCTGATTAGTCTTTGCAATACATTATTCTTATCATTCTTCCGTCATGCAGCTAGGCTACTTCCGTTATGCTTTCCATTCCACAATCTATAGTCTTAAAGAATTCAAATTCCTGCCGCGCGACATTCAGAGTCGCCTGCTTCACAACTCGTCTACAAGCACAGAGGTGCTTGACTCTGGTAACGTTATTTACATGTGGCAAGGGCAGCATATTTCTCCAGCAACTTCTTTAGGGTTTGGCTAGGACCACTGTAAGAGACCATTCTCTGCACTAAAGAGTCACAAGCATGTTTTTACAATGACAATGATTGCCACCTTTCATGACACTTTTAAAGCCATCTGTGTTGAAAATCGTGGGCATGTCTCTAAGCAGCCATGTCTCAACACAGAGGATACTTCTCCAAAGCTCATCCATACCAGAGACATGAACTCTCTTCAGCAAGATCACAGCCTCCAACATCTTTCAAGCAATTCCATCACATAAACCAAGCCGTTTGGGCTAGTGTAATTGTTTCTATCATTTAGTTTACCTTGCCTTGTGTCTGTTTATGTGACTGTACAGTCATTGTCACACCCACCATGTGTGTGTGTCGCCCTGTCATTTATGCCATTCATATATGTGTTTTATGTGTAAGTTGAATCACAGCAAACGTTCCTGCATATAGAGCATGTGTGCTGCAATATTCCACACACCACAATTATGTCTGTCATCCTTTTAAGAACGCACTTGTCTACCAACTTTTACTCCAGTGCAAACCACAATATAGCAAATTGCACATGTTTAATCATTTATTAAGCTGATTAGTCTTTGCAATACATTATTCTTATCATTCTTCCGTCATGCAGCTAGGCTACTTCCGTTATGCTTTCCATTCCACAATCTATAGTCTTAAAGAATTCAAATTCCTGCCGCGCGACATTCAGAGTCGCCTGCTTCACAACTCGTCTACAAGCACAGAGGTGCTTGACTCTGGTAACGTTATTTACATGTGGCAAGGGCAGCATATTTCTCCAGCAACTTCTTTAGGGTTTGGCTAGGACCACTGTAAGAGACCATTCTCTGCACTAAAGAGTCACAAGCATGTTTTTACAATGACAATGATTGCCACCTTTCATGACACTTTTAAAGCCATCTGTGTTGAAAATCGTGGGCATGTCTCTAAGCAGCCATGTCTCAACACAGAGGATACTTCTCCAAAGCTCATCCATACCAGAGACATGAACTCTCTTCAGCAAGATCACAGCCTCCAACATCTTTCAAGCAATTCCATCACATAAACCAAGCCGTTTGGGCTAGTGTAATTGTTTCTATCATTTAGTTTACCTTGCCTTGTGTCTGTTTATGTGACTGTACAGTCATTGTCACACCCACCATGTGTGTGTGTCGCCCTGTCATTTATGCCATTCATATATGTGTTTTATGTGTAAGTTGAATGACAGCAAACGTTCCTGCATATAGAGCATGTGTGCTGCAATATTCCACACACCACAATTATGTCTGTCATCCTTTTAAGAACGCACTTGTCTACCAACTTTTACTCCAGTGCAAACCACAATATAGCAAATTGCACATGTTTAATCATTTATTAAGCTGATTAGTCTTTGCAATACATTATTCTTATCATTCTTCCGTCATGCAGCTAGGCTACTTCCGTTATGCTTTCCATTCCACAATCTATAGTCTTAAAGAATTCAAATTCCTGCCGCGCGACATTCAGAGTCGCCTGCTTCACAACTCGTCTACAAGCACAGAGGTGCTTGACTCTGGTAACGTTATTTACATGTGGCAAGGGCAGCATATTTCTCCAGCAACTTCTTTAGGGTTTGGCTAGGACCACTGTAAGAGACCATTCTCTGCACTAAAGAGTCACAAGCATGTTTTTACAATGACAATGATTGCCACCTTTCATGACACTTTTAAAGCCATCTGTGTTGAAAATCGTGGGCATGTCTCTAAGCAGCCATGTCTCAACACAGAGGATACTTCTCCAAAGCTCATCCATACCAGAGACATGAACTCTCTTCAGCAAGATCACAGCCTCCAACATCTTTCAAGCAATTCCATCACATAAACCAAGCCGTTTGGGCTAGTGTAATTGTTTCTATCATTTAGTTTACCTTGCCTTGTGTCTGTTTATGTGACTGTACAGTCATTGTCACACCCACCATGTGTGTGTGTCGCCCTGTCATTTATGCCATTCATATATGTGTTTTATGTGTAAGTTGAATCACAGCAAACGTTCCTGCATATAGAGCATGTGTGCTGCAATATTCCACACACCACAATTATGTCTGTCATCCTTTTAAGAACGCACTTGTCTACCAACTTTTACTCCAGTGCAAACCACAATATAGCAAATTGCACATGTTTAATCATTTATTAAGCTGATTAGTCTTTGCAATACATTATTCTTATCATTCTTCCGTCATGCAGCTAGGCTACTTCCGTTATGCTTTCCATTCCACAATCTATAGTCTTAAAGAATTCAAATTCCTGCCGCGCGACATTCAGAGTCGCCTGCTTCACAACTCGTCTACAAGCACAGAGGTGCTTGACTCTGGTAACGTTATTTACATGTGGCAAGGGCAGCATATTTCTCCAGCAACTTCTTTAGGGTTTGGCTAGGACCACTGTAAGAGACCATTCTCTGCACTAAAGAGTCACAAGCATGTTTTTACAATGACAATGATTGCCACCTTTCATGACACTTTTAAAGCCATCTGTGTTGAAAATCGTGGGCATGTCTCTAAGCAGCCATGTCTCAACACAGAGGATACTTCTCCAAAGCTCATCCATACCAGAGACATGAACGCTCTTCAGCAAGATCACAGCCTCCAACATCTTTCAAGCAATTCCATCACATAAACCAAGCCGTTTGGGCTAGTGTAATTGTTTCTATCATTTAGTTTACCTTGCCTTGTGTCTGTTTATGTGACTCTACAGTCATTGTCACACCCACCATGTGTGTGTGTGTGTGTGTGTGTGTCGCACTGTCATTTATGCCATTCATATATGTGTTTTATGTGTAAGTTGAATCACAGCAAACGTTCCTGCATATAGAGCATGTGTGCTGCAATATTCCACACACCACAATTATGTCTGTCATCTTTTTAAGAACGCACTTGTCTACCAACTTTTACTCCAGTGCAAACCACAATATAGCAAATTGCACATGTTTAATCATTTATTAAGCTGATTAGTCTTTGCAATACATTATTCTTATCATTCTTCCGTCATGCAGCTAGGCTACTTCCGTTATGCTTTCCATTCCACAATCTATAGTCTTAAAGAATTCAAATTCCTGCCGCGCGACATTCAGAGTCGCCTGCTTCACAACTCGTCTACAAGCACAGAGGTGCTTGACTCTGGTAACGTTATTTACATGTGGCAAGGGCAGCATATTTCTCCAGCAACTTCTTTAGGGTTTGGCTAGGACCACTGTAAGAGACCATTCTCTGCACTAAAGAGTCACAAGCATGTTTTTACAATGACAATGATTGCCACCTTTCATGACACTTTTAAAGCCATCTGTGTTGAAAATCGTGGGCATGTCTCTAAGCAGCCATGTCTCAACACAGAGGATACTTCTCCAAAGCTCATCCATACCAGAGACATGAACTCTCTTCAGCAAGATCACAGCCTCCAACATCTTTCAAGCAATTCCATCACATAAACCAAGCCGTTTGGGCTAGTGTAATTGTTTCTATCATTTAGTTTACCTTGCCTTGTGTCTGTTTATGTGACTGTACAGTCATTGTCACACCCACCATGTGTGTGTGTCGCCCTGTCATTTATGCCATTCATATATGTGTTTTATGTGTAAGTTGAATCACAGCAAACGTTCCTGCATATAGAGCATGTGTGCTGCAATATTCCACACACCACAATTATGTCTGTCATCCTTTTAAGAACGCACTTGTCTACCAACTTTTACTCCAGTGCAAACCACAATATAGCAAATTGCACATGTTTAATCATTTATTAAGCTGATTAGTCTTTGCAATACATTATTCTTATCATTCTTCCGTCATGCAGCTAGGCTACTTCCGTTATGCTTTCCATTCCACAATCTATAGTCTTAAAGAATTCAAATTCCTGCCGCGCGACATTCAGAGTCGCCTGCTTCACAACTCGTCTACAAGCACAGAGGTGCTTGACTCTGGTAACGTTATTTACATGTGGCAAGGGCAGCATATTTCTCCAGCAACTTCTTTAGGGTTTGGCTAGGACCACTGTAAGAGACCATTCTCTGCACTAAAGAGTCACAAGCATGTTTTTACAATGACAATGATTGCCACCTTTCATGACACTTTTAAAGCCATCTGTGTTGAAAATCGTGGGCATGTCTCTAAGCAGCCATGTCTCAACACAGAGGATACTTCTCCAAAGCTCATCCATACCAGAGACATGAACGCTCTTCAGCAAGATCACAGCCTCCAACATCTTTCAAGCAATTCCATCACATAAACCAAGCCGTTTGGGCTAGTGTAATTGTTTCTATCATTTAGTTTACCTTGCCTTGTGTCTGTTTATGTGACTCTACAGTCATTGTCACACCCACCATGTGTGTGTGTGTGTGTGTGTGTGTCGCACTGTCATTTATGCCATTCATATATGTGTTTTATGTGTAAGTTGAATCACAGCAAACGTTCCTGCATATAGAGCATGTGTGCTGCAATATTCCACACACCACAATTATGTCTGTCATCCTTTTAAGAACGCACTTGTCTACCAACTTTTACTCCAGTGCAAACCACAATATAGCAAATTGCACATGTTTAATCATTTATTAAGCTGATTAGTCTTTGCAATACATTATTCTTATCATTCTTCCGTCATGCAGCTAGGCTACTTCCGTTATGCTTTCCATTCCACAATCTATAGTCTTAAAGAATTCAAATTCCTGCCGCGCGACATTCAGAGTCGCCTGCTTCACAACTCGTCTACAAGCACAGAGGTGCTTGACTCTGGTAACGTTATTTACATGTGGCAAGGGCAGCATATTTCTCCAGCAACTTCTTTAGGGTTTGGCTAGGACCACTGTAAGAGACCATTCTCTGCACTAAAGAGTCACAAGCATGTTTTTACAATGACAATGATTGCCACCTTTCATGACACTTTTAAAGCCATCTGTGTTGAAAATCGTGGGCATGTCTCTAAGCAGCCATGTCTCAACACAGAGGATACTTCTCCAAAGCTCATCCATACCAGAGACATGAACTCTCTTCAGCAAGATCACAGCCTCCAACATCTTTCAAGCAATTCCATCACATAAACCAAGCCGTTTGGGCTAGTGTAATTGTTTCTATCATTTAGTTTACCTTGCCTTGTGTCTGTTTATGTGACTGTACAGTCATTGTCACACCCACCATGTGTGTGTGTCGCCCTGTCATTTATGCCATTCATATATGTGTTTTATGTGTAAGTTGAATCACAGCAAACGTTCCTGCATATAGAGCATGTGTGCTGCAATATTCCACACACCACAATTATGTCTGTCATCCTTTTAAGAACGCACTTGTCTACCAACTTTTACTCCAGTGCAAACCACAATATAGCAAATTGCACATGTTTAATCATTTATTAAGCTGATTAGTCTTTGCAATACATTATTCTTATCATTCTTCCGTCATGCAGCTAGGCTACTTCCGTTATGCTTTCCATTCCACAATCTATAGTCTTAAAGAATTCAAATTCCTGCCGCGCGACATTCAGAGTCGCCTGCTTCACAACTCGTCTACAAGCACAGAGGTGCTTGACTCTGGTAACGTTATTTACATGTGGCAAGGGCAGCATATTTCTCCAGCAACTTCTTTAGGGTTTGGCTAGGACCACTGTAAGAGACCATTCTCTGCACTAAAGAGTCACAAGCATGTTTTTACAATGACAATGATTGCCACCTTTCATGACACTTTTAAAGCCATCTGTGTTGAAAATCGTGGGCATGTCTCTAAGCAGCCATGTCTCAACACAGAGGATACTTCTCCAAAGCTCATCCATACCAGAGACATGAACGCTCTTCAGCAAGATCACAGCCTCCAACATCTTTCAAGCAATTCCATCACATAAACCAAGCCGTTTGGGCTAGTGTAATTGTTTCTATCATTTAGTTTACCTTGCCTTGTGTCTGTTTATGTGACTCTACAGTCATTGTCACACCCACCATGTGTGTGTGTGTGTGTGTGTGTGTCGCACTGTCATTTATGCCATTCATATATGTGTTTTATGTGTAAGTTGAATCACAGCAAACGTTCCTGCATATAGAGCATGTGTGCTGCAATATTCCACACACCACAATTATGTCTGTCATCTTTTTAAGAACGCACTTGTCTACCAACTTTTACTCCAGTGCAAACCACAATATAGCAAATTGCACATGTTTAATCATTTATTAAGCTGATTAGTCTTTGCAATACATTATTCTTATCATTCTTCCGTCATGCAGCTAGGCTACTTCCGTTATGCTTTCCATTCCACAATCTATAGTCTTAAAGAATTCAAATTCCTGCCGCGCGACATTCAGAGTCGCCTGCTTCACAACTCGTCTACAAGCACAGAGGTGCTTGACTCTGGTAACGTTATTTACATGTGGCAAGGGCAGCATATTTCTCCAGCAACTTCTTTAGGGTTTGGCTAGGACCACTGTAAGAGACCATTCTCTGCACTAAAGAGTCACAAGCATGTTTTTACAATGACAATGATTGCCACCTTTCATGACACTTTTAACACTGGAACTCCTGAGATTTCAAGGTTCTGAGGACATCACCCCTCCTTCTCCTGCCCAATTAGCAGGACCATACATATGTTAATTTCAGAGCAAGACAGGAGCAGAAAGACAGGCAGGAGCTCCGTGGCAGGAGCTCTGTGGTGCACCAGGTCTAGTCTGTGTGCAGTCTGTGTGCACCAAGTCTAGTTTGTAGTCTAAAATAAATAAATAAAGTTTAGCCCTGTTTCGGCGTTATGTGTGAAGCGCTACATATTGACATAAGTATTATTTAGAGCGGTGAACCATTATCATTAGCGTGGTATTGGCGTTATGTATGAAGCAAGCGTCTCAGATTTTCTTGTGTATGCACTTCAATAGCGCCACACATTTACATGGCTGAACCAACCATTATCACGGGTCCATATTGTTCCCGTGAAACACATTATCATTAGCGTGGTATTGGCGTTATGTATGAAGCAAACGTCCCAGATTTTCTTGTGTATGCACTTCAATAGCGCCACACATTTACATGGCTGAACCAACCATTATCACGGGTTCATATTGTTCCCGTGAAACACATTATCATTAGCGTGGTATTGGCGTTATGTATGAAGCAAGCGTCCCAGATTTTCTTGTGTATGCACTTCAATAGCAGCAACAAAGTAATAAAGGTATAGTAAAGTAATATTTATTTTTACATTTACTTATTTTTACTCATACAGCATAGTAACATAATATTTTTTTTGCAGTGTTTATGCTTGTGTTTGACTGATATTTCGTTTGTGTAAATAAGATATTTTGTTCGTGTAAATAACTTAGCGTCATTTATTTATTTTTACTCATACAGCATAGTAATATAATATTTTTTGCAGTGTTTATGCTTGTGTTTGACTGATATTTCGTTCGTGTAAATAAGATATTTCGTTTGTGTAAATAACTTAGCGTCATTTATTTATTTTTACTCATACAGCATAGTAATATAATATTTTTTGTGTTTTCTTGTGTTTGACTGACATTTCGTTCGTGTAAATAAGATATTTCGTTTGTGTAAATAACTTAGCGTCATTTATTTATTTTTACTCATACAGCATAGTAATATAATATTTTTTGCAGTGTTTATGCTTGTGTTTGACTGATATTTCGTTTGTGTAAATAAGATATTTCGTTTGTGTAAATAACTTAGCGTCATTTATTTATTTTTACTCATACAGCATAGTAATATAATATTTTTTGCAGTGTTTATGCTTGTGTTTGACTGATATTTCGTTTGTGTAAATAAGATATTTCGTTTGTGTAAATAACTTAGCGTCATTTATTTATTTTTACTCATACAGCATAGTAATATAATATTTTTTGCAGTGTTTATGCTTGTGTTTGACTGATATTCACGGATTGCCGTGAACCATTATCACGGGTCCAATCACCTTTTATTGTTCCCGTGTATGCAGGGGATTAGCCCGGTTTCGGTTTCGGCGTTATGTGTGAAGCGCCACCTATTATAATAAAGTATAATTAGTATGCGCTGTTGTGGGTGTGTTCTTCAGAGTCATGATAAAAGCTGAAACCCAAAGGCAGGCGACTTACATTTTCACTACTATCCTGTGTGGAGACGACGCAAAACACCATGGCAAGACAGAGGACGTTCACCGGTCAAGAAGTTGCGGCTTTGATGAAGAAAGAAGCAGTACATCGGATGAGGTACAACAGAGCCCTCCAAGGAAGAGACGGACACAGGCTGACACCACACCTGCACCAACCGTACGGGCAAAAGATGGAACTGTTTGGGAGAAGGTTGGCATCGCACGCTCTCGTGTCAGCAGCTGTTCGCCTAATTCAACATTTGTTGAGCCGTCCGGGCCTACAGAGCATGCAAAGGTATAGTAACTTCATATTTCTTTCCAGTGTTTCTGCTTGTGTTTGAATGATATTTAGTACGTGTAATTTACCTAGCGTCATTTGTTTACTTTTACTAATACAGCGTAGGATCACAAGCAGACTGCAGAGTTTTCTGTGTTTGCTCGACATGGAGATGCTGCGAATCATCACAGACTGCACTGTCCATGAAGCCCGCAGAACAGACAGCAGCTGGAGTTTGTCGGTCAGCGAGTTTATGGCATTCGTAGCAATCCTATTTCTACGAGCAGTCCTCTGTCCAGTTGGAGCGATGTCGGACTGTTGGTCGGCAATGTTCGCTGTGCCTTCGATCCAGGAGACAATGGCACGGGACCGCTACCAAGAAATCATGCGGTACTTGCGCTTTGATAATAAGGACACCCGTGCGGAGCGTGCAAAGAGCGACAGATTTGCTGCGATTTTCGGACATTCGAATGCAACACGACTCTGCTTGGGACAATGAACAAGATTCGCCGAGAAGTTCCTTTGGAAGCCAAAAACGCCAAGGGACGTGAGAAGTTGTCAACGGAGGTGTACAGATCCGATGATGCGCTTCTGACGGTGTATGCCTCCAAGCCCAACAAAACAGTTTGCGTTCTGAGCACTATGCACACGCACGTGGAGATTGCAGACGACCGCAAAAAGAAGCCAAACACTGTGACGGACTACAACCGGACGAAGGTATGCATGTGTTGGCATTGATAAATCAATTTATCATACATGAATGAATTTATTCAAAATATAACATGTACTTCTTTGTATTTGTTCTTTGCAGTGCGCCGTTGACATCATGGACCAGAAGGCGCGTGCATACACAGTGCGCGCAGGAACACGCCGGTGGCCCGTTGCAGTGTTTTATAACATACTTGACCTGGCAGCGATGAACGCGCATGTTTTGTACACGGCATGTACGGGGTCCACAGAGAGTAGGAGAGTTTTTATGTGTACTCTTGCTGAGGAACTCCGTCTTCGTTTCCTACAGAAAAAGGAGTTGAAGAGAACGCCACGTCCTTCGCCTGCTCCTGGAAAGAAGACTACGTGTCAGGTGCAGACAAACTGCAACCGGAACCACAGCATAACCCCGTGCGCTGCATGCGGCAAGTACACCTGTCGCAAGTGTAGGGCAGAGTGTCCCTGGCTGTGTGGCAACTGTGTACCTAAAACTACATGAAGGTACGTCGATAAGTATATTTATATATATATATGAATGAATTAATGTTTCAATTTATATAGCGCCTTATCTAAATACCCAAGGCGCTTTACAATTGTTAACACAGCTACGTTACAGACAACCAATCACACACACATATATATACACACACACTATTATTTGAACATAACCAAAAATCTCTTCTCTTTCTGTTCCACAGTCGCACATCATGAAACCCGGTGTCACGGTCTGCCCCGCATCTCCTGCCATTTCATGTCTGTTTCCGTGTTAGTCCTCTGTTTATTTCTCGTCGTGGTTGCTGGTTATTTTTCTCATGGTTGCTGGAATTGGATTCCCGTTCTGTTATGACCCATGCCTGTGATATTTTCACAGAATCAATTTATACATGAATGAATTCGTTCTAAATATAACATGTACTTCTGTGCGTGCATACACAGTGCGCGCAGGAACACGCCGGTGGCCCGTTGACCTTGGCAGCGATGAACGATGAACCTGCCGCAAATGTAAGAAAGAGGGTCCCTGGCTGGTACACATGAATAAATTCGTTCAAAATATAACATGTACTTTGTTCTTTGCAGTGCGCCGTTGACAGACATCATGAAGGTTCGTGCATACACAGTGCGCGCAGGAACACGCCGGTGGCCCGTTGCATGCGGCGAGTACACCCTGGCTGTGTAGCAACTGTTGGCTACAACTACATGAAGGTACGTTGATAAGTAGGCCTACATACGTAACACCACATATGTTACGTATTTTTGTCTTCTGAAAGATTTTATTCAAAATGTAAGGTGTACCTTGAATTGTTCTCCACAGCATCAACGCGTGTGTTGCATGCGGCAAGTGCATCTGGCGAGTACACCCTCAACTTCAAGACACCCTCAACTTTCTTGACATTCCACTTCAAGAAACCCGGAATAGACATCCATGTTTGATCAAAATAAAGTTGTTTTACAGCACATGAATTTGTTCTTCCTGTCTTTTCCTCTCCTTTTCCAGTCTGCTGTTTAGATCACAACATTTATCAGCCATATATATAATTGCGCCATATAATTTCTTAGCTTTTCAAACGCGAATTCAAACGCGGAAACAGAAAGTGTAACAAATATTATATAGTGTAGTAAATATACAAAGAGCTTCAAACAATATACAAAGAGGTTCAAACCATTTTATTTGTTTTTATTGTTTGACGGGACTCATTTGAGAAACTGTCGTCTCTACGTGCGCTTGAATTGTATCTTTTGAAACACGAGTCTACAAAATTTCCGCTGTTTGTTGTAGGATCGGTAACATATACAGTCTGCTTGTTTGTAACCAAGTTTTTCGTGAAGTATCACGTTTGGTGCTTTGTATGAGCTTCGAGGTGAGCCGCTTGTGCTTTGGCAGGCGTATGAGCTGGGGGTGAGACGCTTCCACCGCATTACCAAGACAATGGGCGTTAATCTCTTCACAGCAGGGGAGTGGGCTACATGGACCTTACTAAGCCTTGCGAAAATTTTCGCGGCCGTCGGGTTCCTAGTGTTAAAGCCATCTGTGTTGAAAATCGTGGGCATGTCTCTAAGCAGCCATGTCTCAACACAGAGGATACTTCTCCAAAGCTCATCCATACCAGAGACATGAACTCTCTTCAGCAAGATCACAGCCTCCAACATCTTTCAAGCAATTCCATCACATAAACCAAGCCGTTTGGGCTAGTGTAATTGTTTCTATCATTTAGTTTACCTTGCCTTGTGTCTGTTTATGTGACTGTACAGTCATTGTCACACCCACCATGTGTGTGTGTCGCCCTGTCATTTATGCCATTCATATATGTGTTTTATGTGTAAGTTGAATCACAGCAAACGTTCCTGCATATAGAGCATGTGTGCTGCAATATTCCACACACCACAATTATGTCTGTCATCCTTTTAAGAACGCACTTGTCTACCAACTTTTACTCCAGTGCAAACCACAATATAGCAAATTGCACATGTTTAATCATTTATTAAGCTGATTAGTCTTTGCAATACATTATTCTTATCATTCTTCCGTCATGCAGCTAGGCTACTTCCGTTATGCTTTCCATTCTACAATCTATAGTCTTAAAGAATTCAAATTCCTGCCGCGCGACATTCAGAGTCGCCTGCTTCACAACTCGTCTACAAGCACAGAGGTGCTTGACTCTGGTAACGTTATTTACATGTGGCAAGGGCAGCATATTTCTCCAGCAACTTCTTTAGGGTTTGGCTAGGACCACTGTAAGAGACCATTCTCTGCACTAAAGAGTCACAAGCATGTTTTTACAATGACAATGATTGCCACCTTTCATGACACTTTTAAAGCCATCTGTGTTGAAAATTGTGGGCATGTCTCTAAGCAGCCATGTCTCAACACAGAGGATACTTCTCCAAAGCTCATCCATACCAGAGACATGAACTCTCTTCAGCAAGATCACAGCCTCCAACATCTTTCAAGCAATTCCATCACATAAACCAAGCCGTTTGGGCTAGTGTAATTGTTTCTATCATTTAGTTTACCTTGCCTTGTGTCTGTTTATGTGACTGTACAGTCATTGTCACACCCACCATGTGTGTGTGTCACCCTGTCATTTATGCCATTCATATATGTGTTTTATGTGTAAGTTGAATCACAGCAAACGTTCCTGCATATAGAGCATGTGTGCTGCAATATTCCACACACCACAATTATGTCTGTCATCCTTTTAAGAACGCACTTGTCTACCAACTTTTACTCCAGTGCAAACCACAATATAGCAAATTGCACATGTTTAATCATTTATTAAGCTGATTAGTCTTTGCAATACATTATTCTTATCATTCTTCCGTCATGCAGCTAGGCTACTTCCGTTATGCTTTCCATTCCACAATCTATAGTCTTAAAGAATTCAAATTCCTGCCGCGCAACATTCAGAGTCGCCTGCTTCACAACTCGTCTACAAGCACAGAGGTGCTTGACTCTGGTAACGTTATTTACATGTGGCAAGGGCAGCATATTTCTCCAGCAACTTCTTTAGGGTTTGGCTAGGACTACTGTAAGAGACCATTCTCTGCACTAAAGAGTCACAAGCATGTTTTTACAATGACAATGATTGCCACCTTTCATGACACTTTTAAAGCCATCTGTGTTGAAAATCGTGGGCATGTCTCTAAGCAGCCATGTCTCAACACAGAGGATACTTCTCCAAAGCTCATCCATACCAGAGACATGAACTCTCTTCAGCAAGATCACAGCCTCCAACATCTTTCAAGCAATTCCATCACATAAACCAAGCCGTTTGGGCTAGTGTAATTGTTTCTATCATTTAGTTTACCTTGCCTTGTGTCTGTTTATGTGACTCTACAGTCATTGTCACACCCACCATGTGTGTGTGTGTGTGTGTGTGTGTCGCACTGTCATTTATGCCATTCATATATGTGTTTTATGTGTAAGTTGAATCACAGCAAACGTTCCTGCATATAGAGCATGTGTGCTGCAATATTCCACACACCACAATTATGTCTGTCATCTTTTTAAGAACGCACTTGTCTACCAACTTTTACTCCAGTGCAAACCACAATATAGCAAATTGCACATGTTTAATCATTTATTAAGCTGATTAGTCTTTGCAATACATTATTCTTATCATTCTTCCGTCATGCAGCTAGGCTACTTCCGTTATGCTTTCCATTCCACAATCTATAGTCTTAAAGAATTCAAATTCCTGCCGCGCGACATTCAGAGTCGCCTGCTTCACAACTCGTCTACAAGCACAGAGGTGCTTGACTCTGGTAACGTTATTTACATGTGGCAAGGGCAGCATATTTCTCCAGCAACTTCTTTAGGGTTTGGCTAGGACCACTGTAAGAGACCATTCTCTGCACTAAAGAGTCACAAGCATGTTTTTACAATGACAATGATTGCCACCTTTCATGACACTTTTAAAGCCATCTGTGTTGAAAATCGTGGGCATGTCTCTAAGCAGCCATGTCTCAACACAGAGGATACTTCTCCAAAGCTCATCCATACCAGAGACATGAACTCTCTTCAGCAAGATCACAGCCTCCAACATCTTTCAAGCAATTCCATCACATAAACCAAGCCGTTTGGGCTAGTGTAATTGTTTCTATCATTTAGTTTACCTTGCCTTGTGTCTGTTTATGTGACTGTACAGTCATTGTCACACCCACCATGTGTGTGTGTCGCCCTGTCATTTATGCCATTCATATATGTGTTTTATGTGTAAGTTGAATCACAGCAAACGTTCCTGCATATAGAGCATGTGTGCTGCAATATTCCACACACCACAATTATGTCTGTCATCCTTTTAAGAACGCACTTGTCTACCAACTTTTACTCCAGTGCAAACCACAATATAGCAAATTGCACATGTTTAATCATTTATTAAGCTGATTAGTCTTTGCAATACATTATTCTTATCATTCTTCCGTCATGCAGCTAGGCTACTTCCGTTATGCTTTCCATTCTACAATCTATAGTCTTAAAGAATTCAAATTCCTGCCGCGCGACATTCAGAGTCGCCTGCTTCACAACTCGTCTACAAGCACAGAGGTGCTTGACTCTGGTAACGTTATTTACATGTGGCAAGGGCAGCATATTTCTCCAGCAACTTCTTTAGGGTTTGGCTAGGACCACTGTAAGAGACCATTCTCTGCACTAAAGAGTCACAAGCATGTTTTTACAATGACAATGATTGCCACCTTTCATGACACTTTTAAAGCCATCTGTGTTGAAAATTGTGGGCATGTCTCTAAGCAGCCATGTCTCAACACAGAGGATACTTCTCCAAAGCTCATCCATACCAGAGACATGAACTCTCTTCAGCAAGATCACAGCCTCCAACATCTTTCAAGTAATTCCATCACATAAACCAAGCCGTTTGGGCTAGTGTAATTGTTTCTATCATTTAGTTTACCTTGCCTTGTGTCTGTTTATGTGACTGTACAGTCATTGTCACACCCACCATGTGTGTGTGTCACCCTGTCATTTATGCCATTCATATATGTGTTTTATGTGTAAGTTGAATCACAGCAAACGTTCCTGCATATAGAGCATGTGTGCTGCAATATTCCACACACCACAATTATGTCTGTCATCCTTTTAAGAACGCACTTGTCTACCAACTTTTACTCCAGTGCAAACCACAATATAGCAAATTGCACATGTTTAATCATTTATTAAGCTGATTAGTCTTTGCAATACATTATTCTTATCATTCTTCCGTCATGCAGCTAGGCTACTTCCGTTATGCTTTCCATTCCACAATCTATAGTCTTAAAGAATTCAAATTCCTGCCACGCGACATTCAGAGTCGCCTGCTTCACAACTCGTCTACAAGCACAGAGGTGCTTGACTCTGGTAACGTTATTTACATGTGGCAAGGGCAGCATATTTCTCCAGCAACTTCTTTAGGGTTTGGCTAGGACCACTGTAAGAGACCATTCTCTGCACTAAAGAGTCACAAGCATGTTTTTACAATGACAATGATTGCCACCTTTCATGACACTTTTAAAGCCATCTGTGTTGAAAATCGTGGGCATGTCTCTAAGCAGCCATGTCTCAACACAGAGGATACTTCTCCAAAGCTCATCCATACCAGAGACATGAACTCTCTTCAGCAAGATCACAGCCTCCAACATCTTTCAAGCAATTCCATCACATAAACCAAGCCGTTTGGGCTAGTGTAATTGTTTCTATCATTTAGTTTACCTTGCCTTGTGTCTGTTTATGTGACTGTACAGTCATTGTCACACCCACCATGTGTGTGTGTCGCCCTGTCATTTATGCCATTCATATATGTGTTTTATGTGTAAGTTGAATCACAGCAAACGTTCCTGCATATAGAGCATGTGTGCTGCAATATTCCACACACCACAATTATGTCTGTCATCCTTTTAAGAACGCACTTGTCTACCAACTTTTACTCCAGTGCAAACAACAATATAGCAAATTGCACATGTTTAATCATTTATTAAGCTGATTAGTCTTTGCAATACATTATTCTTATCATTCTTCCGTCATGCAGCTAGGCTACTTCCGTTATGCTTTCCATTCCACAATCTATAGTCTTAAAGAATTCAAATTCCTGCCGCGCGACATTCAGAGTCGCCTGCTTCACAACTCGTCTACAAGCACAGAGGTGCTTGACTCTGGTAACGTTATTTACATGTGGCAAGGGCAGCATATTTCTCCAGCAACTTCTTTAGGGTTTGGCTAGGACCACTGTAAGAGACCATTCTCTGCACTAAAGAGTCACAAGCATGTTTTTACAATGACAATGATTGCCACCTTTCATGACACTTTTAAAGCCATCTGTGTTGAAAATCGTGGGCATGTCTCTAAGCAGCCATGTCTCAACACAGAGGATACTTCTCCAAAGCTCATCCATACCAGAGACATGAACTCTCTTCAGCAAGATCACAGCCTCCAACATCTTTCAAGCAATTCCATCACATAAACCAAGCCGTTTGGGCTAGTGTAATTGTTTCTATCATTTAGTTTACCTTGCGTTGTGTCTGTTTATGTGACTCTACAGTCATTGTCACACCCACCATGTGTGTGTGTGTGTGTGTGTGTGTCGCACTGTCATTTATGCCATTCATATATGTGTTTTATGTGTAAGTTGAATCACAGCAAACGTTCCTGCATATAGAGCATGTGTGCTGCAATATTCCACACACCACAATTATGTCTGTCATCCTTTTAAGAACGCACTTGTCTACCAACTTTTACTCCAGTGCAAACAACAATATAGCAAATTGCACATGTTTAATCATTTATTAAGCTGATTAGTCTTTGCAATACATTATTCTTATCATTCTTCCGTCATGCAGCTAGGCTACTTCCGTTATGCTTTCCATTCCACAATCTATAGTCTTAAAGAATTCAAATTCCTGCCGCGCGACATTCAGAGTCGCCTGCTTCACAACTCGTCTACAAGCACAGAGGTGCTTGACTCTGGTAACGTTATTTACATGTGGCAAGGGCAGCATATTTCTCCAGCAACTTCTTTAGGGTTTGGCTAGGACCACTGTAAGAGACCATTCTCTGCACTAAAGAGTCACAAGCATGTTTTTACAATGACAATGATTGCCACCTTTCATGACACTTTTAAAGCCATCTGTGTTGAAAATCGTGGGCATGTCTCTAAGCAGCCATGTCTCAACACAGAGGATACTTCTCCAAAGCTCATCCATACCAGAGACATGAACTCTCTTCAGCAAGATCACAGCCTCCAACATCTTTCAAGCAATTCCATCACATAAACCAAGCCGTTTGGGCTAGTGTAATTGTTTCTATCATTTAGTTTACCTTGCCTTGTGTCTGTTTATGTGACTGTACAGTCATTGTCACACCCACCATGTGTGTGTGTCACCCTGTCATTTATGCCATTCATATATGTGTTTTATGTGTAAGTTGAATCACAGCAAACGTTCCTGCATATAGAGCATGTGTGCTGCAATATTCCACACACCACAATTATGTCTGTCATCCTTTTAAGAACGCACTTGTCTACCAACTTTTACTCCAGTGCAAACCACAATATAGCAAATTGCACATGTTTAATCATTTATTAAGCTGATTAGTCTTTGCAATACATTATTCTTATCATTCTTCCGTCATGCAGCTAGGCTACTTCCGTTATGCTTTCCATTCCACAATCTATAGTCTTAAAGAATTCAAATTCCTGCCACGCGACATTCAGAGTCGCCTGCTTCACAACTCGTCTACAAGCACAGAGGTGCTTGACTCTGGTAACGTTATTTACATGTGGCAAGGGCAGCATATTTCTCCAGCAACTTCTTTAGGGTTTGGCTAGGACCACTGTAAGAGACCATTCTCTGCACTAAAGAGTCACAAGCATGTTTTTACAATGACAATGATTGCCACCTTTCATGACACTTTTAAAGCCATCTGTGTTGAAAATCGTGGGCATGTCTCTAAGCAGCCATGTCTCAACACAGAGGATACTTCTCCAAAGCTCATCCATACCAGAGACATGAACTCTCTTCAGCAAGATCACAGCCTCCAACATCTTTCAAGCAATTCCATCACATAAACCAAGCCGTTTGGGCTAGTGTAATTGTTTCTATCATTTAGTTTACCTTGCCTTGTGTCTGTTTATGTGACTGTACAGTCATTGTCACACCCACCATGTGTGTGTGTCGCCCTGTCATTTATGCCATTCATATATGTGTTTTATGTGTAAGTTGAATCACAGCAAACGTTCCTGCATATAGAGCATGTGTGCTGCAATATTCCACACACCACAATTATGTCTGTCATCCTTTTAAGAACGCACTTGTCTACCAACTTTTACTCCAGTGCAAACAACAATATAGCAAATTGCACATGTTTAATCATTTATTAAGCTGATTAGTCTTTGCAATACATTATTCTTATCATTCTTCCGTCATGCAGCTAGGCTACTTCCGTTATGCTTTCCATTCCACAATCTATAGTCTTAAAGAATTCAAATTCCTGCCGCGCGACATTCAGAGTCGCCTGCTTCACAACTCGTCTACAAGCACAGAGGTGCTTGACTCTGGTAACGTTATTTACATGTGGCAAGGGCAGCATATTTCTCCAGCAACTTCTTTAGGGTTTGGCTAGGACCACTGTAAGAGACCATTCTCTGCACTAAAGAGTCACAAGCATGTTTTTACAATGACAATGATTGCCACCTTTCATGACACTTTTAAAGCCATCTGTGTTGAAAATCGTGGGCATGTCTCTAAGCAGCCATGTCTCAACACAGAGGATACTTCTCCAAAGCTCATCCATACCAGAGACATGAACTCTCTTCAGCAAGATCACAGCCTCCAACATCTTTCAAGCAATTCCATCACATAAACCAAGCCGTTTGGGCTAGTGTAATTGTTTCTATCATTTAGTTTACCTTGCGTTGTGTCTGTTTATGTGACTCTACAGTCATTGTCACACCCACCATGTGTGTGTGTGTGTGTGTGTGTGTCGCACTGTCATTTATGCCATTCATATATGTGTTTTATGTGTAAGTTGAATCACAGCAAACGTTCCTGCATATAGAGCATGTGTGCTGCAATATTCCACACACCACAATTATGTCTGTCATCTTTTTAAGAACGCACTTGTCTACCAACTTTTACTCCAGTGCAAACCACAATATAGCAAATTGCACATGTTTAATCATTTATTAAGCTGATTAGTCTTTGCAATACATTATTCTTATCATTCTTCCGTCATGCAGCTAGGCTACTTCCGTTATGCTTTCCATTCCACAATCTATAGTCTTAAAGAATTCAAATTCCTGCCGCGCGACATTCAGAGTCGCCTGCTTCACAACTCGTCTACAAGCACAGAGGTGCTTGACTCTGGTAACGTTATTTACATGTGGCAAGGGCAGCATATTTCTCCAGCAACTTCTTTAGGGTTTGGCTAGGACCACTGTAAGAGACCATTCTCTGCACTAAAGAGTCACAAGCATGTTTTTACAATGACAATGATTGCCACCTTTCATGACACTTTTAAAGCCATCTGTGTTGAAAATCGTGGGCATGTCTCTAAGCAGCCATGTCTCAACACAGAGGATACTTCTCCAAAGCTCATCCATACCAGAGACATGAACTCTCTTCAGCAAGATCACAGCCTCCAACATCTTTCAAGCAATTCCATCACATAAACCAAGCCGTTTGGGCTAGTGTAATTGTTTCTATCATTTAGTTTACCTTGCCTTGTGTCTGTTTATGTGACTGTACAGTCATTGTCACACCCACCATGTGTGTGTGTCGCCCTGTCATTTATGCCATTCATATATGTGTTTTATGTGTAAGTTGAATCACAGCAAACGTTCCTGCATATAGAGCATGTGTGCTGCAATATTCCACACACCACAATTATGTCTGTCATCCTTTTAAGAACGCACTTGTCTACCAACTTTTACTCCAGTGCAAACCACAATATAGCAAATTGCACATGTTTAATCATTTATTAAGCTGATTAGTCTTTGCAATACATTATTCTTATCATTCTTCCGTCATGCAGCTAGGCTACTTCCGTTATGCTTTCCATTCCACAATCTATAGTCTTAAAGAATTCAAATTCCTGCCGCGCGACATTCAGAGTCGCCTGCTTCACAACTCGTCTACAAGCACAGAGGTGCTTGACTCTGGTAACGTTATTTACATGTGGCAAGGGCAGCATATTTCTCCAGCAACTTCTTTAGGGTTTGGCTAGGACCACTGTAAGAGACCATTCTCTGCACTAAAGAGTCACAAGCATGTTTTTACAATGACAATGATTGCCACCTTTCATGACACTTTTAAAGCCATCTGTGTTGAAAATCGTGGGCATGTCTCTAAGCAGCCATGTCTCAACACAGAGGATACTTCTCCAAAGCTCATCCATACCAGAGACATGAACTCTCTTCAGCAAGATCACAGCCTCCAACATCTTTCAAGCAATTCCATCACATAAACCAAGCCGTTTGGGCTAGTGTAATTGTTTCTATCATTTAGTTTACCTTGCCTTGTGTCTGTTTATGTGACTGTACAGTCATTGTCACACCCACCATGTGTGTGTGTCGCCCTGTCATTTATGCCATTCATATATGTGTTTTATGTGTAAGTTGAATCACAGCAAACGTTCCTGCATATAGAGCATGTGTGCTGCAATATTCCACACACCACAATTATGTCTGTCATCCTTTTAAGAACGCACTTGTCTACCAACTTTTACTCCAGTGCAAACCACAATATAGCAAATTGCACATGTTTAATCATTTATTAAGCTGATTAGTCTTTGCAATACATTATTCTTATCATTCTTCCGTCATGCAGCTAGGCTACTTCCGTTATGCTTTCCATTCCACAATCTATAGTCTTAAAGAATTCAAATTCCTGCCGCGCGACATTCAGAGTCGCCTGCTTCACAACTCGTCTACAAGCACAGAGGTGCTTGACTCTGGTAACGTTATTTACATGTGGCAAGGGCAGCATATTTCTCCAGCAACTTCTTTAGGGTTTGGCTAGGACCACTGTAAGAGACCATTCTCTGCACTAAAGAGTCACAAGCATGTTTTTACAATGACAATGATTGCCACCTTTCATGACACTTTTAAAGCCATCTGTGTTGAAAATCGTGGGCATGTCTCTAAGCAGCCATGTCTCAACACAGAGGATACTTCTCCAAAGCTCATCCATACCAGAGACATGAACTCTCTTCAGCAAGATCACAGCCTCCAACATCTTTCAAGCAATTCCATCACATAAACCAAGCCGTTTGGGCTAGTGTAATTGTTTCTATCATTTAGTTTACCTTGCGTTGTGTCTGTTTATGTGACTCTACAGTCATTGTCACACCCACCATGTGTGTGTGTGTGTGTGTGTGTGTCGCACTGTCATTTATGCCATTCATATATGTGTTTTATGTGTAAGTTGAATCACAGCAAACGTTCCTGCATATAGAGCATGTGTGCTGCAATATTCCACACACCACAATTATGTCTGTCATCCTTTTAAGAACGCACTTGTCTACCAACTTTTACTCCAGTGCAAACAACAATATAGCAAATTGCACATGTTTAATCATTTATTAAGCTGATTAGTCTTTGCAATACATTATTCTTATCATTCTTCCGTCATGCAGCTAGGCTACTTCCGTTATGCTTTCCATTCCACAATCTATAGTCTTAAAGAATTCAAATTCCTGCAGCGCGACATTCAGAGTCGCCTGCTTCACAACTCGTCTACAAGCACAGAGGTGCTTGACTCTGGTAACGTTATTTACATGTGGCAAGGGCAGCATATTTCTCCAGCAACTTCTTTAGGGTTTGGCTAGGACCACTGTAAGAGACCATTCTCTGCACTAAAGAGTCACAAGCATGTTTTTACAATGACAATGATTGCCACCTTTCATGACACTTTTAAAGCCATCTGTGTTGAAAATCGTGGGCATGTCTCTAAGCAGCCATGTCTCAACACAGAGGATACTTCTCCAAAGCTCATCCATACCAGAGACATGAACTCTCTTCAGCAAGATCACAGCCTCCAACATCTTTCAAGCAATTCCATCACATAAACCAAGCCGTTTGGGCTAGTGTAATTGTTTCTATCATTTAGTTTACCTTGCCTTGTGTCTGTTTATGTGACTGTACAGTCATTGTCACACCCACCATGTGTGTGTGTCACCCTGTCATTTATGCCATTCATATATGTGTTTTATGTGTAAGTTGAATCACAGCAAACGTTCCTGCATATAGAGCATGTGTGCTGCAATATTCCACACACCACAATTATGTCTGTCATCCTTTTAAGAACGCACTTGTCTACCAACTTTTACTCCAGTGCAAACCACAATATAGCAAATTGCACATGTTTAATCATTTATTAAGCTGATTAGTCTTTGCAATACATTATTCTTATCATTCTTCCGTCATGCAGCTAGGCTACTTCCGTTATGCTTTCCATTCCACAATCTATAGTCTTAAAGAATTCAAATTCCTGCCACGCGACATTCAGAGTCGCCTGCTTCACAACTCGTCTACAAGCACAGAGGTGCTTGACTCTGGTAACGTTATTTACATGTGGCAAGGGCAGCATATTTCTCCAGCAACTTCTTTAGGGTTTGGCTAGGACCACTGTAAGAGACCATTCTCTGCACTAAAGAGTCACAAGCATGTTTTTACAATGACAATGATTGCCACCTTTCATGACACTTTTAAAGCCATCTGTGTTGAAAATCGTGGGCATGTCTCTAAGCAGCCATGTCTCAACACAGAGGATACTTCTCCAAAGCTCATCCATACCAGAGACATGAACTCTCTTCAGCAAGATCACAGCCTCCAACATCTTTCAAGCAATTCCATCACATAAACCAAGCCGTTTGGGCTAGTGTAATTGTTTCTATCATTTAGTTTACCTTGCCTTGTGTCTGTTTATGTGACTGTACAGTCATTGTCACACCCACCATGTGTGTGTGTCGCCCTGTCATTTATGCCATTCATATATGTGTTTTATGTGTAAGTTGAATCACAGCAAACGTTCCTGCATATAGAGCATGTGTGCTGCAATATTCCACACACCACAATTATGTCTGTCATCCTTTTAAGAACGCACTTGTCTACCAACTTTTACTCCAGTGCAAACAACAATATAGCAAATTGCACATGTTTAATCATTTATTAAGCTGATTAGTCTTTGCAATACATTATTCTTATCATTCTTCCGTCATGCAGCTAGGCTACTTCCGTTATGCTTTCCATTCCACAATCTATAGTCTTAAAGAATTCAAATTCCTGCCGCGCGACATTCAGAGTCGCCTGCTTCACAACTCGTCTACAAGCACAGAGGTGCTTGACTCTGGTAACGTTATTTACATGTGGCAAGGGCAGCATATTTCTCCAGCAACTTCTTTAGGGTTTGGCTAGGACCACTGTAAGAGACCATTCTCTGCACTAAAGAGTCACAAGCATGTTTTTACAATGACAATGATTGCCACCTTTCATGACACTTTTAAAGCCATCTGTGTTGAAAATCGTGGGCATGTCTCTAAGCAGCCATGTCTCAACACAGAGGATACTTCTCCAAAGCTCATCCATACCAGAGACATGAACTCTCTTCAGCAAGATCACAGCCTCCAACATCTTTCAAGCAATTCCATCACATAAACCAAGCCGTTTGGGCTAGTGTAATTGTTTCTATCATTTAGTTTACCTTGCGTTGTGTCTGTTTATGTGACTCTACAGTCATTGTCACACCCACCATGTGTGTGTGTGTGTGTGTGTGTGTCGCACTGTCATTTATGCCATTCATATATGTGTTTTATGTGTAAGTTGAATCACAGCAAACGTTCCTGCATATAGAGCATGTGTGCTGCAATATTCCACACACCACAATTATGTCTGTCATCTTTTTAAGAACGCACTTGTCTACCAACTTTTACTCCAGTGCAAACCACAATATAGCAAATTGCACATGTTTAATCATTTATTAAGCTGATTAGTCTTTGCAATACATTATTCTTATCATTCTTCCGTCATGCAGCTAGGCTACTTCCGTTATGCTTTCCATTCCACAATCTATAGTCTTAAAGAATTCAAATTCCTGCCGCGCGACATTCAGAGTCGCCTGCTTCACAACTCGTCTACAAGCACAGAGGTGCTTGACTCTGGTAACGTTATTTACATGTGGCAAGGGCAGCATATTTCTCCAGCAACTTCTTTAGGGTTTGGCTAGGACCACTGTAAGAGACCATTCTCTGCACTAAAGAGTCACAAGCATGTTTTTACAATGACAATGATTGCCACCTTTCATGACACTTTTAAAGCCATCTGTGTTGAAAATCGTGGGCATGTCTCTAAGCAGCCATGTCTCAACACAGAGGATACTTCTCCAAAGCTCATCCATACCAGAGACATGAACTCTCTTCAGCAAGATCACAGCCTCCAACATCTTTCAAGCAATTCCATCACATAAACCAAGCCGTTTGGGCTAGTGTAATTGTTTCTATCATTTAGTTTACCTTGCCTTGTGTCTGTTTATGTGACTGTACAGTCATTGTCACACCCACCATGTGTGTGTGTCGCCCTGTCATTTATGCCATTCATATATGTGTTTTATGTGTAAGTTGAATCACAGCAAACGTTCCTGCATATAGAGCATGTGTGCTGCAATATTCCACACACCACAATTATGTCTGTCATCCTTTTAAGAACGCACTTGTCTACCAACTTTTACTCCAGTGCAAACCACAATATAGCAAATTGCACATGTTTAATCATTTATTAAGCTGATTAGTCTTTGCAATACATTATTCTTATCATTCTTCCGTCATGCACCTAGGCTACTTCCGTTATGCTTTCCATTCCACAATCTATAGTCTTAAAGAATTCAAATTCCTGCCGCGCGACATTCAGAGTCGCCTGCTTCACAACTCGTCTACAAGCACAGAGGTGCTTGACTCTGGTAACGTTATTTACATGTGGCAAGGGCAGCATATTTCTCCAGCAACTTCTTTAGGGTTTGGCTAGGACCACTGTAAGAGACCATTCTCTGCACTAAAGAGTCACAAGCATGTTTTTACAATGACAATGATTGCCACCTTTCATGACACTTTTAAAGCCATATGTGTTGAAAATCGTGGGCATGTCTCTAAGCAGCCATGTCTCAACACAGAGGATACTTCTCCAAAGCTCATCCATACCAGAGACATGAACTCTCTTCAGCAAGATCACAGCCTCCAACATCTTTCAAGCAATTCCATCACATAAACCAAGCCGTTTGGGCTAGTGCAGTGGTTCTCAAACTTTTTAGACAAAGTACCACCAACTGTCAAACGAAAAACCTCCACGTACCACCTACTACCCCCCCCCCCCCCCAAAAAAAGAAAAAGCTGTTTGTCAAGTTTAAGTTGTTGACGGAGGGGGGGGGGACGAATGTAAATTGTTACCCGGAGGATGTAAAATGGACACGAATTAAGTATTATATCACGATGGTTGGCGCCAGAGCGAACTAGTAACTCATTGAATCATAGATGTGGATCAGAGGTAAATAAACTAGATTTTTTTTTGTCGACGTGAGAAATCGGATGTGTGGCGTGTGAAGACGGTCAAATGCGTGTGTCTCACGCATTTGGCAACCCTGCTCATTACACACATATGTTATAATGTCAGGGTTGCCAACTCTCACGCATTGAGCGTGAGACACACGCCATCCACCGGCGATATAACACTGAATCTGTGTCCATTTTACGTTCGCCACCCCCCCCCCCCCCCCCTCAACAAAATACACTCGCCACCGGCTCCAGGTTAAAATCTCACTCCAAGCGAACGTCAAAAGTTGGCAACCCTGTAATGTAGTTCTCCTGTAGTTCGTGTTGGTAGTGGTTGGTTTACAGCACAAAAAGTCTTCGTGCGACATGCCCTCATACTCATATCGCACGTAAACGAGCAAGTTGGCTAAATCTGCGACATCTATGGATTCATCTAACTGCAGTGAGAAGCATTTACTCATTTTAATTCTCTCGGTCAATGTTTGTCTGACGTTGTCCACCATTTCATCAATTCTGCGAGTGACCGTGTCGTTTGAAAGATGCACCAGGTCGAACTGTTTAGCGACATTTTCTCCGCACATAATACGAGTAATCCCTTTTAGTTTCTGAATTTCAGGACTTGTCATAATTCTGTTTTAATAAAAAAAAATGTGTTGTGTAAAAAAAAAAAAAAAAACCTCAAAACATCTTTTATTTTCCGAGTTCATCTGGCGTACCACCGCGGGGTGCTCTGCGTACCACCAGTGGTACGCGTACCACAGTTTGAGAACCACTGGGCTAGTGTAATTGTTTCTATCATTTAGTTTACCTTGCCTTGTGTCTGTTTATGTGACTCTACAGTCATTGTCACACCCACCATGTGTGTGTGTCACCCTGTCATTTATGCCATTCATATATGTGTTTTATGTGTAAGTTGAATCACAGCAAACGTTCCTGCATATAGAGCATGTGTGCTGCAATATTCCACACACCACAATTATGTCTGTCATCCTTTTAAGAACGCACTTGTCTACCAACTTTTACTCCAGTGCAAACCACAATATAGCAAATTGCACATGTTTAATCATTTATTAAGCTGATTAGTCTTTGCAATACATTATTCTTATCATTCTTCCGTCATGCAGCTAGGCTACTTCCGTTATGCTTTCCATTCCACAATCTATAGTCTTAAAGAATTCAAATTCCTGCCGCGCGACATTCAGAGTCGCCTGCTTCACAACTCGTCTACAAGCACAGAGGTGCTTGACTCTGGTAACGTTATTTACATGTGGCAAGGGCAGCATATTTCTCCAGCAACTTCTTTAGGGTTTGGCTAGGACCACTGTAAGAGACCATTCTCTGCACTAAAGAGTCACAAGCATGTTTTTACAATGACAATGATTGCCACCTTTCATGACACTTTTAAAGCCATCTGTGTTGAAAATCGTGGGCATGTCTCTAAGCAGCCATGTCTCAACACAGAGGATACTTCTCCAAAGCTCATCCATACCAGAGACATGAACTCTCTTCAGCAAGATCACAGCCTCCAACATCTTTCAAGCAATTCCATCACATAAACCTAGCCGTTTGGGCTAGTGTAATTGTTTCTATCATTTAGTTTACCTTGCCTTGTGTCTGTTTATGTGACTGTACAGTCATTGTCACACCCACCATGTGTGTGTGTCGCCCTGTCATTTATGCCATTCATATATGTGTTTTATGTGTAAGTTGAATCACAGCAAACGTTCCTGCATATAGAGCATGTGTGCTGCAATATTCCACACACCACAATTATGTCTGTCATCCTTTTAAGAACGCACTTGTCTACCAACTTTTACTCCAGTGCAAACCACAATATAGCAAATTGCACATGTTTAATCATTTATTAAGCTGATTAGTCTTTGCAATACATTATTCTTATCATTCTTCCGTCATGCAGCTAGGCTACTTCCGTTATGCTTTCCATTCCACAATCTATAGTCTTAAAGAATTCAAATTCCTGCCGCGCGACATTCAGAGTCGCCTGCTTCACAACTCGTCTACAAGCACAGAGGTGCTTGACTCTGGTAACGTTATTTACATGTGGCAAGGGCAGCATATTTCTCCAGCAACTTCTTTAGGGTTTGGCTAGGACCACTGTAAGAGACCATTCTCTGCACTAAAGAGTCACAAGCATGTTTTTACAATGACAATGATTGCCACCTTTCATGACACTTTTAAAGCCATCTGTGTTGAAAATCGTGGGCATGTCTCTAAGCAGCCATGTCTCAACACAGAGGATACTTCTCCAAAGCTCATCCATACCAGAGACATGAACTCTCTTCAGCAAGATCACAGCCTCCAACATCTTTCAAGCAATTCCATCACATAAACCAAGCCGTTTGGGCTAGTGTAATTGTTTCTATCATTTAGTTTACCTTGCCTTGTGTCTGTTTATGTGACTCTACAGTCATTGTCACACCCACCATGTGTGTGTGTGTGTGTGTCGCACTGTCATTTATGCCATTCATATATGTGTTTTATGTGTAAGTTGAATCACAGCAAACGTTCCTGCATATAGAGCATGTGTGCTGCAATATTCCACACACCACAATTATGTCTGTCATCTTTTTAAGAACGCACTTGTCTACCAACTTTTACTCCAGTGCAAACCACAATATAGCAAATTGCACATGTTTAATCATTTATTAAGCTGATTAGTCTTTGCAATACATTATTCTTATCATTCTTCCGTCATGCAGCTAGGCTACTTCCGTTATGCTTTCCATTCCACAATCTATAGTCTTAAAGAATTCAAATTCCTGCCGCGCGACATTCAGAGTCGCCTGCTTCACAACTCGTCTACAAGCACAGAGGTGCTTGACTCTGGTAACGTTATTTACATGTGGCAAGGGCAGCATATTTCTCCAGCAACTTCTTTAGGGTTTGGCTAGGACCACTGTAAGAGACCATTCTCTGCACTAAAGAGTCACAAGCATGTTTTTACAATGACAATGATTGCCACCTTTTATGACACTTTTAAAGCCATTTGTGTTGAAAATCGTGGGCATGTCTCTAAGCAGCCATGTCTCAACACAGAGGATACTTCTCCAAAGCTCATCCATACCAGAGACATGAACTCTCTTCAGCAAGATCACAGCCTCCAACATCTTTCAAGCAATTCCATCACATAAACCAAGCCGTTTGGGCTAGTGTAATTGTTTCTATCATTTAGTTTACCTTGCCTTGTGTCTGTTTATGTGACTGTACAGTCATTGTCACACCCACCATGTGTGTGTGTCGCCCTGTCATTTATGCCATTCATATATGTGTTTTATGTGTAAGTTGAATCACAGCAAACGTTCCTGCATATAGAGCATGTGTGCTGCAATATTCCACACACCACAATTATGTCTGTCATCCTTTTAAGAACGCACTTGTCTACCAACTTTTACTCCAGTGCAAACCACAATATAGCAAATTGCACATGTTTAATCATTTATTAAGCTGATTAGTCTTTGCAATACATTATTCTTATCATTCTTCCGTCATGCAGCTAGGCTACTTCCGTTATGCTTTCCATTCCACAATCTATAGTCTTAAAGAATTCAAATTCCTGCCGCGCGACATTCAGAGTCGCCTGCTTCACAACTCGTCTACAAGCACAGAGGTGCTTGACTCTGGTAACGTTATTTACATGTGGCAAGGGCAGCATATTTCTCCAGCAACTTCTTTAGGGTTTGGCTAGGACCACTGTAAGAGACCATTCTCTGCACTAAAGAGTCACAAGCATGTTTTTACAATGACAATGATTGCCACCTTTTATGACACTTTTAAAGCCATTTGTGTTGAAAATCGTGGGCATGTCTCTAAGCAGCCATGTCTCAACACAGAGGATACTTCTCCAAAGCTCATCCATACCAGAGACATGAACTCTCTTCAGCAAGATCACAGCCTCCAACATCTTTCAAGCAATTCCATCACATAAACCAAGCCGTTTGGGCTAGTGTAATTGTTTCTATCATTTAGTTTACCTTGCCTTGTGTCTGTTTATGTGACTGTACAGTCATTGTCACACCCACCATGTGTGTGTGTCGCCCTGTCATTTATGCCATTCATATATGTGTTTTATGTGTAAGTTGAATCACAGCAAACGTTCCTGCATATAGAGCATGTGTGCTGCAATATTCCACACACCACAATTATGTCTGTCATCCTTTTAAGAACGCACTTGTCTACCAACTTTTACTCCAGTGCAAACCACAATATAGCAAATTGCACATGTTTAATCATTTATTAAGCTGATTAGTCTTTGCAATACATTATTCTTATCATTCTTCCGTCATGCAGCTAGGCTACTTCCGTTATGCTTTCCATTCCACAATCTATAGTCTTAAAGAATTCAAATTCCTGCCGCGCGACATTCAGAGTCGCCTGCTTCACAACTCGTCTACAAGCACAGAGGTGCTTGACTCTGGTAACGTTATTTACATGTGGCAAGGGCAGCATATTTCTCCAGCAACTTCTTTAGGGTTTGGCTAGGACCACTGTAAGAGACCATTCTCTGCACTAAAGAGTCACAAGCATGTTTTTACAATGACAATGATTGCAACCTTTCATGACACTTTTAAAGCCATCTGTGTTGAAAATCGTGGGCATGTCTCTAAGCAGCCATGTCTCAACACAGAGGATACTTCTCCAAAGCTCATCCATACCAGAGACATGAACTCTCTTCAGCAAGATCACAGCCTCCAACATCTTTCAAGCAATTCCATCACATAAACCAAGCCGTTTGGGCTAGTGTAATTGTTTCTATCATTTAGTTTACCTTGCCTTGTGTCTGTTTATGTGACTGTACAGTCATTGTCACACCCACCATGTGTGTGTGTCGCCCTGTCATTTATGCCATTCATATATGTGTTTTATGTGTAAGTTGAATCACAGCAAACGTTCCTGCATATAGAGCATGTGTGCTGCAATATTCCACACACCACAATTATGTCTGTCATCCTTTTAAGAACGCACTTGTCTACCAACTTTTACTCCAGTGCAAACCACAATATAGCAAATTGCACATGTTTAATCATTTATTAAGCTGATTAGTCTTTGCAATACATTATTCTTATCATTCTTCCGTCATGCAGCTAGGCTACTTCCGTTATGCTTTCCATTCCACAATCTATAGTCTTAAAGAATTCAAATTCCTGCCGCGCGACATTCAGAGTCGCCTGCTTCACAACTCGTCTACAAGCACAGAGGTGCTTGACTCTGGTAACGTTATTTACATGTGGCAAGGGCAGCATATTTCTCCAGCAACTTCTTTAGGGTTTGGCTAGGACCACTGTAAGAGACCATTCTCTGCACTAAAGAGTCACAAGCATGTTTTTACAATGACAATGATTGCCACCTTTCATGACACTTTTAAAGCCATCTGTGTTGAAAATCGTGGGCATGTCTCTAAGCAGCCATGTCTCAACACAGAGGATACTTCTCCAAAGCTCATCCATACCAGAGACATGAACTCTCTTCAGCAAGATCACAGCCTCCAACATCTTTCAAGCAATTCCATCACATAAACCAAGCCGTTTGGGCTAGTGTAATTGTTTCTATCATTTAGTTTACCTTGCCTTGTGTCTGTTTATGTGACTCTACAGTCATTGTCACACCCACCATGTGTGTGTGTGTGTGTGTGTGTGTCGCACTGTCATTTATGCCATTCATATATGTGTTTTATGTGTAAGTTGAATGACAGCAAACGTTCCTGCATATAGAGCATGTGTGCTGCAATATTCCACACACCACAATTATGTCTGTCATCTTTTTAAGAACGCACTTGTCTACCAACTTTTACTCCAGTGCAAACCACAATATAGCAAATTGCACATGTTTAATCATTTATTAAGCTGATTAGTCTTTGCAATACATTATTCTTATCATTCTTCCGTCATGCAGCTAGGCTACTTCCGTTATGCTTTCCATTCCACAATCTATAGTCTTAAAGAATTCAAATTCCTGCCGCGCGACATTCAGAGTCGCCTGCTTCACAACTCGTCTACAAGCACAGAGGTGCTTGACTCTGGTAACGTTATTTACATGTGGCAAGGGCAGCATATTTCTCCAGCAACTTCTTTAGGGTTTGGCTAGGACCACTGTAAGAGACCATTCTCTGCACTAAAGAGTCACAAGCATGTTTTTACAATGACAATGATTGCCACCTTTCATGACACTTTTAAAGCCATCTGTGTTGAAAATCGTGGGCATGTCTCTAAGCAGCCATGTCTCAACACAGAGGATACTTCTCCAAAGCTCATCCATACCAGAGACATGAACTCTCTTCAGCAAGATCACAGCCTCCAACATCTTTCAAGCAATTCCATCACATAAACCAAGCCGTTTGGGCTAGTGTAATTGTTTCTATCATTTAGTTTACCTTGCCTTGTGTCTGTTTATGTGACTGTACAGTCATTGTCACACCCACCATGTGTGTGTGTCGCCCTGTCATTTATGCCATTCATATATGTGTTTTATGTGTAAGTTGAATCACAGCAAACGTTCCTGCATATAGAGCATGTGTGCTGCAATATTCCACACACCACAATTATGTCTGTCATCCTTTTAAGAACGCACTTGTCTACCAACTTTTACTCCAGTGCAAACCACAATATAGCAAATTGCACATGTTTAATCATTTATTAAGCTGATTAGTCTTTGCAATACATTATTCTTATCATTCTTCCGTCATGCAGCTAGGCTACTTCCGTTATGCTTTCCATTCCACAATCTATAGTCTTAAAGAATTCAAATTCCTGCCGCGCGACATTCAGAGTCGCCTGCTTCACAACTCGTCTACAAGCACAGAGGTGCTTGACTCTGGTAACGTTATTTACATGTGGCAAGGGCAGCATATTTCTCCAGCAACTTCTTTAGGGTTTGGCTAGGACCACTGTAAGAGACCATTCTCTGCACTAAAGAGTCACAAGCATGTTTTTACAATGACAATGATTGCCACCTTTCATGACACTTTTAAAGCCATCTGTGTTGAAAATCGTGGGCATGTCTCTAAGCAGCCATGTCTCAACACAGAGGATACTTCTCCAAAGCTCATCCATACCAGAGACATGAACTCTCTTCAGCAAGATCACAGCCTCCAACATCTTTCAAGCAATTCCATCACATAAACCAAGCCGTTTGGGCTAGTGTAATTGTTTCTATCATTTAGTTTACCTTGCCTTGTGTCTGTTTATGTGACTGTACAGTCATTGTCACACCCACCATGTGTGTGTGTCACCCTGTCATTTATGCCATTCATATATGTGTTTTATGTGTAAGTTGAATCACAGCAAACGTTCCTGCATATAGAGCATGTGTGCTGCAATATTCCACACACCACAATTATGTCTGTCATCCTTTTAAGAACGCACTTGTCTACCAACTTTTACTCCAGTGCAAACCACAATATAGCAAATTGCACATGTTTAATCATTTATTAAGCTGATTAGTCTTTGCAATACATTATTCTTATCATTCTTCCGTCATGCAGCTAGGCTACTTCCGTTATGCTTTCCATTCCACAATCTATAGTCTTAAAGAATTCAAATTCCTGCCGCGCGACATTCAGAGTCGCCTGCTTCACAACTCGTCTACAAGCACAGAGGTGCTTGACTCTGGTAACGTTATTTACATGTGGCAAGGGCAGCATATTTCTCCAGCAACTTCTTTAGGGTTTGGCTAGGACCACTGTAAGAGACCATTCTCTGCACTAAAGAGTCACAAGCATGTTTTTACAATGACAATGATTGCCACCTTTCATGACACTTTTAAAGCCATCTGTGTTGAAAATCGTGGGCATGTCTCTAAGCAGCCATGTCTCAACACAGAGGATACTTCTCCAAAGCTCATCCATACCAGAGACATGAACTCTCTTCAGCAAGATCACAGCCTCCAACATCTTTCAAGCAATTCCATCACATAAACCAAGCCGTTTGGGCTAGTGTAATTGTTTCTATCATTTAGTTTACCTTGCCTTGTGTCTGTTTATGTGACTGTACAGTCATTGTCACACCCACCATGTGTGTGTGTCGCCCTGTCATTTATGCCATTCATATATGTGTTTTATGTGTAAGTTGAATCACAGCAAACGTTCCTGCATATAGAGCATGTGTGCTGCAATATTCCACACACCACAATTATGTCTGTCATCCTTTTAAGAACGCACTTGTCTACCAACTTTTACTCCAGTGCAAACCACAATATAGCAAATTGCACATGTTTAATCATTTATTAAGCTGATTAGTCTTTGCAATACATTATTCTTATCATTCTTCCGTCATGCAGCTAGGCTACTTCCGTTATGCTTTCCATTCCACAATCTATAGTCTTAAAGAATTCAAATTCCTGCCGCGCGACATTCAGAGTCGCCTGCTTCACAACTCGTCTACAAGCACAGAGGTGCTTGACTCTGGTAACGTTATTTACATGTGGCAAGAGCAGCATATTTCTCCAGCAACTTCTTTAGGGTTTGGCTAGGACCACTGTAAGAGACCATTCTCTGCACTAAAGAGTCACAAGCATGTTTTTACAATGACAATGATTGCCACCTTTCATGACACTTTTAAAGCCATCTGTGTTGAAAATCGTGGGCATGTCTCTAAGCAGCCATGTCTCAACACAGAGGATACTTCTCCAAAGCTCATCCATACCAGAGACATGAACTCTCTTCAGCAAGATCACAGCCTCCAACATCTTTCAAGCAATTCCATCACATAAACCAAGCCGTTTGGGCTAGTGTAATTGTTTCTATCATTTAGTTTACCTTGCCTTGTGTCTGTTTATGTGACTGTACAGTCATTGTCACACCCACCATGTGTGTGTGTCGCCCTGTCATTTATGCCATTCATATATGTGTTTTATGTGTAAGTTGAATGACAGCAAACGTTCCTGCATATAGAGCATGTGTGCTGCAATATTCCACACACCACAATTATGTCTGTCATCCTTTTAAGAACGCACTTGTCTACCAACTTTTACTCCAGTGCAAACCACAATATAGCAAAATACACGTGGCAAGCCATACATGACCCATGAGTAGTCCATATACTGTTCACTAATCATATTACTTATTACATTATATCCAGTCATCTTACAACAGTCCTCAGGACACGTATACTTCAAAAAAGATAATAATTATCATTGGTCATTCTACAAAAAGAAGAAAATGTGAAATGTATTCTCACTATACCTGTTCAGAACAGTTGGTAGACGTCAAAACTCATTACAAAGGCACAAACTTTATTAAAATGACAAACTTTAGAGGATAGAAAGTTACCACTATTTAATTTGTAAATGAACAAAAACGCACGAGTGGCGCTTTTGTTTGTATTTCTTTTGAATTTGTTGTGCCGTTGCCTTGGTAATATGCCTAAAGCCTAAGGGCACCGCCTCCTTTTGATTATTCTTTTTATAATCTACAAAATAAAACATTTCAGTCACATAAACACACATAGGGCAAGGTAAACTAAATGACACAAATAATTACACACATATTTAATCATTGTACATTATCATAACGAAATGCAGATCAATACCGAAGCCACGGGGGCTCATGGGTAAGTCGGGTAGTCCCCCATTCGACCGACGCAAATTACCCATAAAACCCGCCGCGGCTCCGGAATTGATATGTTTTACATTATAATTTATGTTGTACAAATATTATATACGTGTATAATCGTTTGTATCATTTATTTTACTTTGCCTCATGTCTGTTTATGTGACTGTACAGTCGTTGTGACTCCCGCCATGTGTGTGTGTCGCCAGGGACTTACCGCCCTTCAAATATCTTTTATGGCTAATTTAAATAAAGGCGGAGTCATCACGTTTTCACCGCGTGTTCTGCTATTTTTCAGTCACTACAATCAAGTCCGTCTCCCTTTTCATTTGTAAATGAACTAAAACGCACGAGTGGCTCTTTTGTTTGTATTTCTTTTCTATTTGTTGTGCTGTTGCCTTGGTAATTTGCCTAAAGCCAAAGGGCACCACCTCCTTTTCATTATTCTTTTTATAATCTACAAAATAAAACATTTCAGCCGCGGCTCCGGTATTGATGTGTTTTACATTATGGTTATATTCTACAATTATTAAATACGTGTATAATTGTTTCTATCATTTAGTTTACCTTGCCTTGTGTCTGTTTATGTGACTCTACAGTCATTGTCACACCCACCATGTGTGTGTGTGTGTGTGTGTGTGTGTGTGTCGCACTGTCATTTATGCCATTCATATATGTGTTTTATGTGTAAGTTGAATCACAGCAAACGTTCCTGCATATAGAGCATGTGTGCTGCAATATTCCACACACCACAATTATGTCTGTCATCCTTTTAAGAACGCACTTGTCTACCAACTTTTACTCCAGTGCAAACCACAATATAGCAAATTGCACATGTTTAATCATTTATTAAGCTGATTAGTCTTTGCAATACATTATTCTTATCATTCTTCCGTCATGCAGCTAGGCTACTTCCGTTATGCTTTCCATTCCACAATCTATAGTCTTAAAGAATTCAAATTCCTGCCGCGCGACATTCAGAGTCGCCTGCTTCACAACTCGTCTACAAGCACAGAGGTGCTTGACTCTGGTAACGTTATTTACATGTGGCAAGGGCAGCATATTTCTCCAGCAACTTCTTTAGGGTTTGGCTAGGACCACTGTAAGAGACCATTCTCTGCACTAAAGAGTCACAAGCATGTTTTTACAATGACAATGATTGCCACCTTTCATGACACTTTTAAAGCCATCTGTGTTGAAAATCGTGGGCATGTCTCTAAGCAGCCATGTCTCAACACAGAGGATACTTCTCCAAAGCTCATCCATACCAGAGACATGAACTCTCTTCAGCAAGATCACAGCCTCCAACATCTTTCAAGCAATTCCATCACATAAACCAAGCCGTTTGGGCTAGTGTAATTGTTTCTATCATTTAGTTTACCTTGCCTTGTGTCTGTTTATGTGACTGTACAGTCATTGTCACACCCACCATGTGTGTGTGTCACCCTGTCATTTATGCCATTCATATATGTGTTTTATGTGTAAGTTGAATCACAGCAAACGTTCCTGCATATAGAGCATGTGTGCTGCAATATTCCACACACCACAATTATGTCTGTCATCCTTTTAAGAACGCACTTGTCTACCAACTTTTACTCCAGTGCAAACCACAATATAGCAAATTGCACATGTTTAATCATTTATTAAGCTGATTAGTCTTTGCAATACATTATTCTTATCATTCTTCCGTCATGCAGCTAGGCTACTTCCGTTATGCTTTCCATTCCACAATCTATAGTCTTAAAGAATTCAAATTCCTGCCGCGCGACATTCAGAGTCGCCTGCTTCACAACTCGTCTACAAGCACAGAGGTGCTTGACTCTGGTAACGTTATTTACATGTGGCAAGGGCAGCATATTTCTCCAGCAACTTCTTTAGGGTTTGGCTAGGACCACTGTAAGAGACCATTCTCTGCACTAAAGAGTCACAAGCATGTTTTTACAATGACAATGATTGCCACCTTTCATGACACTTTTAAAGCCATCTGTGTTGAAAATCGTGGGCATGTCTCTAAGCAGCCATGTCTCAACACAGAGGATACTTCTCCAAAGCTCATCCATACCAGAGACATGAACTCTCTTCAGCAAGATCACAGCCTCCAACATCTTTCAAGCAATTCCATCACATAAACCAAGCCGTTTGGGCTAGTGTAATTGTTTCTATCATTTAGTTTACCTTGCCTTGTGTCTGTTTATGTGACTGTACAGTCATTGTCACACCCACCATGTGTGTGTGTCGCCCTGTCATTTATGCCATTCATATATGTGTTTTATGTGTAAGTTGAATCACAGCAAACGTTCCTGCATATAGAGCATGTGTGCTGCAATATTCCACACACCACAATTATGTCTGTCATCCTTTTAAGAACGCACTTGTCTACCAACTTTTACTCCAGTGCAAACCACAATATAGCAAATTGCACATGTTTAATCATTTATTAAGCTGATTAGTCTTTGCAATACATTATTCTTATCATTCTTCCGTCATGCAGCTAGGCTACTTCCGTTATGCTTTCCATTCCACAATCTATAGTCTTAAAGAATTCAAATTCCTGCCGCGCGACATTCAGAGTCGCCTGCTTCACAACTCGTCTACAAGCACAGAGGTGCTTGACTCTGGTAACGTTATTTACATGTGGCAAGGGCAGCATATTTCTCCAGCAACTTCTTTAGGGTTTGGCTAGGACCACTGTAAGAGACCATTCTCTGCACTAAAGAGTCACAAGCATGTTTTTACAATGACAATGATTGCCACCTTTCATGACACTTTTAAAGCCATCTGTGTTGAAAATCGTGGGCATGTCTCTAAGCAGCCATGTCTCAACACAGAGGATACTTCTCCAAAGCTCATCCATACCAGAGACATGAACTCTCTTCAGCAAGATCACAGCCTCCAACATCTTTCAAGCAATTCCATCACATAAACCAAGCCGTTTGGGCTAGTGTAATTGTTTCTATCATTTAGTTTACCTTGCCTTGTGTCTGTTTATGTGACTGTACAGTCATTGTCACACCCACCATGTGTGTGTGTCGCCCTGTCATTTATGCCATTCATATATGTGTTTTATGTGTAAGTTGAATCACAGCAAACGTTCCTGCATATAGAGCATGTGTGCTGCAATATTCCACACACCACAATTATGTCTGTCATCCTTTTAAGAACGCACTTGTCTACCAACTTTTACTCCAGTGCAAACCACAATATAGCAAATTGCACATGTTTAATCATTTATTAAGCTGATTAGTCTTTGCAATACATTATTCTTATCATTCTTCCGTCATGCAGCTAGGCTACTTCCGTTATGCTTTCCATTCCACAATCTATAGTCTTAAAGAAATCAAATTCCTGCCGCGCGACATTCAGAGTCGCCTGCTTCACAACTCGTCTACAAGCACAGAGGTGCTTGACTCTGGTAACGTTATTTACATGTGGCAAGGGCAGCATATTTCTCCAGCAACTTCTTTAGGGTTTGGCTAGGACCACTGTAAGAGACCATTCTCTGCACTAAAGAGTCACAAGCATGTTTTTACAATGACAATGATTGCCACCTTTCATGACACTTTTAAAGCCATCTGTGTTGAAAATCGTGGGCATGTCTCTAAGCAGCCATGTCTCAACACAGAGGATACTTCTCCAAAGCTCATCCATACCAGAGACATGAACTCTCTTCAGCAAGATCACAGCCTCCAACATCTTTCAAGCAATTCCATCACATAAACCAAGCCGTTTGGGCTAGTGTAATTGTTTCTATCATTTAGTTTACCTTGCCTTGTGTCTGTTTATGTGACTGTACAGTCATTGTCACACCCACCATGTGTGTGTGTCGCCCTGTCATTTATGCCATTCATATATGTGTTTTATGTGTAAGTTGAATCACAGCAAACGTTCCTGCATATAGAGCATGTGTGCTGCAATATTCCACACACCACAATTATGTCTGTCATCCTTTTAAGAACGCACTTGTCTACCAACTTTTACTCCAGTGCAAACCACAATATAGCAAATTGCACATGTTTAATCATTTATTAAGCTGATTAGTCTTTGCAATACATTATTCTTATCATTCTTCCGTCATGCAGCTAGGCTACTTCCGTTATGCTTTCCATTCCACAATCTATAGTCTTAAAGAATTCAAATTCCTGCCGCGCGACATTCAGAGTCGCCTGCTTCACAACTCGTCTACAAGCACAGAGGTGCTTGACTCTGGTAACGTTATTTACATGTGGCAAGGGCAGCATATTTCTCCAGCAACTTCTTTAGGGTTTGGCTAGGACCACTGTAAGAGACCATTCTCTGCACTAAAGAGTCACAAGCATGTTTTTACAATGACAATGATTGCCACCTTTCATGACACTTTTAAAGCCATCTGTGTTGAAAATCGTGGGCATGTCTCTAAGCAGCCATGTCTCAACACAGAGGATACTTCTCCAAAGCTCATCCATACCAGAGACATGAACTCTCTTCAGCAAGATCACAGCCTCCAACATCTTTCAAGCAATTCCATCACATAAACCAAGCCGTTTGGGCTAGTGTAATTGTTTCTATCATTTAGTTTACCTTGCCTTGTGTCTGTTTATGTGACTGTACAGTCATTGTCACACCCACCATGTGTGTGTGTCACCCTGTCATTTATGCCATTCATATATGTGTTTTATGTGTAAGTTGAATCACAGCAAACGTTCCTGCATATAGAGCATGTGTGCTGCAATATTCCACACACCACAATTATGTCTGTCATCCTTTTAAGAACGCACTTGTCTACCAACTTTTACTCCAGTGCAAACCACAATATAGCAAATTGCACATGTTTAATCATTTATTAAGCTGATTAGTCTTTGCAATACATTATTCTTATCATTCTTCCGTCATGCAGCTAGGCTACTTCCGTTATGCTTTCCATTCCACAATCTATAGTCTTAAAGAATTCAAATTCCTGCCGCGCGACATTCAGAGTCGCCTGCTTCACAACTCGTCTACAAGCACAGAGGTGCTTGACTCTGGTAACGTTATTTACATGTGGCAAGGGCAGCATATTTCTCCAGCAACTTCTTTAGGGTTTGGCTAGGACCACTGTAAGAGACCATTCTCTGCACTAAAGAGTCACAAGCATGTTTTTACAATGACAATGATTGCAACCTTTCATGACACTTTTAAAGCCATCTGTGTTGAAAATCGTGGGCATGTCTCTAAGCAGCCATGTCTCAACACAGAGGATACTTCTCCAAAGCTCATCCATACCAGAGACATGAACTCTCTTCAGCAAGATCACAGCCTCCAACATTTTTCAAGCAATTCCATCACATAAACCAAGCCGTTTGGGCTAGTGTAATTGTTTCTATCATTTAGTTTACCTTGCCTTGTGTCTGTTTATGTGACTGTACAGTCATTGTCACACCCACCATGTGTGTGTGTCGCCCTGTCATTTATGCCATTCATATATGTGTTTTATGTGTAAGTTGAATCACAGCAAACGTTCCTGCATATAGAGCATGTGTGCTGCAATATTCCACACACCACAATTATGTCTGTCATCCTTTTAAGAACGCACTTGTCTACCAACTTTTACTCCAGTGCAAACCACAATATAGCAAATTGCACATGTTTAATCATTTATTAAGCTGATTAGTCTTTGCAATACATTATTCTTATCATTCTTCCGTCATGCAGCTAGGCTACTTCCGTTATGCTTTCCATTCCACAATCTATAGTCTTAAAGAATTCAAATTCCTGCCGCGCGACATTCAGAGTCGCCTGCTTCACAACTCGTCTACAAGCACAGAGGTGCTTGACTCTGGTAACGTTATTTACATGTGGCAAGGGCAGCATATTTCTCCAGCAACTTCTTTAGGGTTTGGCTAGGACCACTGTAAGAGACCATTCTCTGCACTAAAGAGTCACAAGCATGTTTTTACAATGACAATGATTGCCACCTTTCATGACACTTTTAAAGCCATCTGTGTTGAAAATCGTGGGCATGTCTCTAAGCAGCCATGTCTCAACACAGAGGATACTTCTCCAAAGCTCATCCATACCAGAGACATGAACTCTCTTCAGCAAGATCACAGCCTCCAACATCTTTCAAGCAATTCCATCACATAAACCAAGCCGTTTGGGCTAGTGTAATTGTTTCTATCATTTAGTTTACCTTGCCTTGTGTCTGTTTATGTGACTGTACAGTCATTGTCACACCCACCATGTGTGTGTGTCGCCCTGTCATTTATGCCATTCATATATGTGTTTTATGTGTAAGTTGAATCACAGCAAACGTTCCTGCATATAGAGCATGTGTGCTGCAATATTCCACACACCACAATTATGTCTGTCATCCTTTTAAGAACGCACTTGTCTACCAACTTTTACTCCAGTGCAAACCACAATATAGCAAATTGCACATGTTTAATCATTTATTAAGCTGATTAGTCTTTGCAATACATTATTCTTATCATTCTTCCGTCATGCAGCTAGGCTACTTCCGTTATGCTTTCCATTCCACAATCTATAGTCTTAAAGAAATCAAATTCCTGCCGCGCGACATTCAGAGTCGCCTGCTTCACAACTCGTCTACAAGCACAGAGGTGCTTGACTCTGGTAACGTTATTTACATGTGGCAAGGGCAGCATATTTCTCCAGCAACTTCTTTAGGGTTTGGCTAGGACCACTGTAAGAGACCATTCTCTGCACTAAAGAGTCACAAGCATGTTTTTACAATGACAATGATTGCCACCTTTCATGACACTTTTAAAGCCATCTGTGTTGAAAATCGTGGGCATGTCTCTAAGCAGCCATGTCTCAACACAGAGGATACTTCTCCAAAGCTCATCCATACCAGAGACATGAACTCTCTTCAGCAAGATCACAGCCTCCAACATCTTTCAAGCAATTCCATCACATAAACCAAGCCGTTTGGGCTAGTGTAATTGTTTCTATCATTTAGTTTACCTTGCCTTGTGTCTGTTTATGTGACTGTACAGTCATTGTCACACCCACCATGTGTGTGTGTCGCCCTGTCATTTATGCCATTCATATATGTGTTTTATGTGTAAGTTGAATCACAGCAAACGTTCCTGCATATAGAGCATGTGTGCTGCAATATTCCACACACCACAATTATGTCTGTCATCCTTTTAAGAACGCACTTGTCTACCAACTTTTACTCCAGTGCAAACCACAATATAGCAAATTGCACATGTTTAATCATTTATTAAGCTGATTAGTCTTTGCAATACATTATTCTTATCATTCTTCCGTCATGCAGCTAGGCTACTTCCGTTATGCTTTCCATTCCACAATCTATAGTCTTAAAGAATTCAAATTCCTGCCGCGCGACATTCAGAGTCGCCTGCTTCACAACTCGTCTACAAGCACAGAGGTGCTTGACTCTGGTAACGTTATTTACATGTGGCAAGGGCAGCATATTTCTCCAGCAACTTCTTTAGGGTTTGGCTAGGACCACTGTAAGAGACCATTCTCTGCACTAAAGAGTCACAAGCATGTTTTTACAATGACAATGATTGCCACCTTTCATGACACTTTTAAAGCCATCTGTGTTGAAAATCGTGGGCATGTCTCTAAGCAGCCATGTCTCAACACAGAGGATACTTCTCCAAAGCTCATCCATACCAGAGACATGAACTCTCTTCAGCAAGATCACAGCCTCCAACATCTTTCAAGCAATTCCATCACATAAACCAAGCCGTTTGGGCTAGTGTAATTGTTTCTATCATTTAGTTTACCTTGCCTTGTGTCTGTTTATGTGACTGTACAGTCATTGTCACACCCACCATGTGTGTGTGTCACCCTGTCATTTATGCCATTCATATATGTGTTTTATGTGTAAGTTGAATCACAGCAAACGTTCCTGCATATAGAGCATGTGTGCTGCAATATTCCACACACCACAATTATGTCTGTCATCCTTTTAAGAACGCACTTGTCTACCAACTTTTACTCCAGTGCAAACCACAATATAGCAAATTGCACATGTTTAATCATTTATTAAGCTGATTAGTCTTTGCAATACATTATTCTTATCATTCTTCCGTCATGCAGCTAGGCTACTTCCGTTATGCTTTCCATTCCACAATCTATAGTCTTAAAGAATTCAAATTCCTGCCGCGCGACATTCAGAGTCGCCTGCTTCACAACTCGTCTACAAGCACAGAGGTGCTTGACTCTGGTAACGTTATTTACATGTGGCAAGGGCAGCATATTTCTCCAGCAACTTCTTTAGGGTTTGGCTAGGACCACTGTAAGAGACCATTCTCTGCACTAAAGAGTCACAAGCATGTTTTTACAATGACAATGATTGCAACCTTTCATGACACTTTTAAAGCCATCTGTGTTGAAAATCGTGGGCATGTCTCTAAGCAGCCATGTCTCAACACAGAGGATACTTCTCCAAAGCTCATCCATACCAGAGACATGAACTCTCTTCAGCAAGATCACAGCCTCCAACATCTTTCAAGCAATTCCATCACATAAACCAAGCCGTTTGGGCTAGTGTAATTGTTTCTATCATTTAGTTTACCTTGCCTTGTGTCTGTTTATGTGACTGTACAGTCATTGTCACACCGACCATGTGTGTGTGTCGCCCTGTCATTTATGCCATTCATATATGTGTTTTATGTGTAAGTTGAATCACAGCAAACGTTCCTGCATATAGAGCATGTGTGCTGCAATATTCCACACACCACAATTATGTCTGTCATCCTTTTAAGAACGCACTTGTCTACCAACTTTTACTCCAGTGCAAACCACAATATAGCAAATTGCACATGTTTAATCATTTATTAAGCTGATTAGTCTTTGCAATACATTATTCTTATCATTCTTCCGTCATGCAGCTAGGCTACTTCCGTTATGCTTTCCATTCCACAATCTATAGTCTTAAAGAATTCAAATTCCTGCCGCGCGACATTCAGAGTCGCCTGCTTCACAACTCGTCTACAAGCACAGAGGTGCTTGACTCTGGTAACGTTATTTACATGTGGCAAGGGCAGCATATTTCTCCAGCAACTTCTTTAGGGTTTGGCTAGGACCACTGTAAGAGACCATTCTCTGCACTAAAGAGTCACAAGCATGTTTTTACAATGACAATGATTGCCACCTTTCATGACACTTTTAAAGCCATCTGTGTTGAAAATCGTGGGCATGTCTCTAAGCAGCCATGTCTCAACACAGAGGATACTTCTCCAAAGCTCATCCATACCAGAGACATGAACTCTCTTCAGCAAGATCACAGCCTCCAACATCTTTCAAGCAATTCCATCACATAAACCAAGCCGTTTGGGCTAGTGTAATTGTTTCTATCATTTAGTTTACCTTGCCTTGTGTCTGTTTATGTGACTCTACAGTCATTGTCACACCCACCATGTGTGTGTGTGTGTGTGTGTGTGTCGCACTGTCATTTATGCCATTCATATATGTGTTTTATGTGTAAGTTGAATCACAGCAAACGTTCCTGCATATAGAGCATGTGTGCTGCAATATTCCACACACCACAATTATGTCTGTCATCCTTTTAAGAACGCACTTGTCTACCAACTTTTACTCCAGTGCAAACCACAATATAGCAAATTGCACATGTTTAATCATTTATTAAGCTGATTAGTCTTTGCAATACATTATTCTTATCATTCTTCCGTCATGCAGCTAGGCTACTTCCGTTATGCTTTCCATTCCACAATCTATAGTCTTAAAGAATTCAAATTCCTGCCGCGCGACATTCAGAGTCGCCTGCTTCACAACTCGTCTACAAGCACAGAGGTGCTTGACTCTGGTAACGTTATTTACATGTGGCAAGGGCAGCATATTTCTCCAGCAACTTCTTTAGGGTTTGGCTAGGACCACTGTAAGAGACCATTCTCTGCACTAAAGAGTCACAAGCATGTTTTTACAATGACAATGATTGCAACCTTTCATGACACTTTTAAAGCCATCTGTGTTGAAAATCGTGGGCATGTCTCTAAGCAGCCATGTCTCAACACAGAGGATACTTCTCCAAAGCTCATCCATACCAGAGACATGAACTCTCTTCAGCAAGATCACAGCCTCCAACATCTTTCAAGCAATTCCATCACATAAACCAAGCCGTTTGGGCTAGTGTAATTGTTTCTATCATTTAGTTTACCTTGCCTTGTGTCTGTTTATGTGACTGTACAGTCATTGTCACACCCACCATGTGTGTGTGTCGCCCTGTCATTTATGCCATTCATATATGTGTTTTATGTGTAAGTTGAATCACAGCAAACGTTCCTGCATATAGAGCATGTGTGCTGCAATATTCCACACACCACAATTATGTCTGTCATCCTTTTAAGAACGCACTTGTCTACCAACTTTTACTCCAGTGCAAACCACAATATAGCAAATTGCACATGTTTAATCATTTATTAAGCTGATTAGTCTTTGCAATACATTATTCTTATCATTCTTCCGTCATGCAGCTAGGCTACTTCCGTTATGCTTTCCATTCCACAATCTATAGTCTTAAAGAATTCAAATTCCTGCCGCGCGACATTCAGAGTCGCCTGCTTCACAACTCGTCTACAAGCACAGAGGTGCTTGACTCTGGTAACGTTATTTACATGTGGCAAGGGCAGCATATTTCTCCAGCAACTTCTTTAGGGTTTGGCTAGGACCACTGTAAGAGACCATTCTCTGCACTAAAGAGTCACAAGCATGTTTTTACAATGACAATGATTGCCACCTTTCATGACACTTTTAAAGCCATCTGTGTTGAAAATCGTGGGCATGTCTCTAAGCAGCCATGTCTCAACACAGAGGATACTTCTCCAAAGCTCATCCATACCAGAGACATGAACTCTCTTCAGCAAGATCACAGCCTCCAACATCTTTCAAGCAATTCCATCACATAAACCAAGCCGTTTGGGCTAGTGTAATTGTTTCTATCATTTAGTTTACCTTGCCTTGTGTCTGTTTATGTGACTCTACAGTCATTGTCACACCCACCATGTGTGTGTGTGTGTGTGTGTGTGTCGCACTGTCATTTATGCCATTCATATATGTGTTTTATGTGTAAGTTGAATCACAGCAAACGTTCCTGCATATAGAGCATGTGTGCTGCAATATTCCACACACCACAATTATGTCTGTCATCCTTTTAAGAACGCACTTGTCTACCAACTTTTACTCCAGTGCAAACCACAATATAGCAAATTGCACATGTTTAATCATTTATTAAGCTGATTAGTCTTTGCAATACATTATTCTTATCATTCTTCCGTCATGCAGCTAGGCTACTTCCGTTATGCTTTCCATTCCACAATCTATAGTCTTAAAGAATTCAAATTCCTGCCGCGCGACATTCAGAGTCGCCTGCTTCACAACTCGTCTACAAGCACAGAGGTGCTTGACTCTGGTAACGTTATTTACATGTGGCAAGGGCAGCATATTTCTCCAGCAACTTCTTTAGGGTTTGGCTAGGACCACTGTAAGAGACCATTCTCTGCACTAAAGAGTCACAAGCATGTTTTTACAATGACAATGATTGCCACCTTTTATGACACTTTTAAAGCCATTTGTGTTGAAAATCGTGGGCATGTCTCTAAGCAGCCATGTCTCAACACAGAGGATACTTCTCCAAAGCTCATCCATACCAGAGACATGAACTCTCTTCAGCAAGATCACAGCCTCCAACATCTTTCAAGCAATTCCATCACATAAACCAAGCCGTTTGGGCTAGTGTAATTGTTTCTATCATTTAGTTTACCTTGCCTTGTGTCTGTTTATGTGACTGTACAGTCATTGTCACACCCACCATGTGTGTGTGTCGCCCTGTCATTTATGCCATTCATATATGTGTTTTATGTGTAAGTTGAATCACAGCAAACGTTCCTGCATATAGAGCATGTGTGCTGCAATATTCCACACACCACAATTATGTCTGTCATCCTTTTAAGAACGCACTTGTCTACCAACTTTTACTCCAGTGCAAACCACAATATAGCAAATTGCACATGTTTAATCATTTATTAGGCTGATTAGTCTTTGCAATACATTATTCTTATCATTCTTCCGTCATGCAGCTAGGCTACTTCCGTTATGCTTTCTGTAGTATAGTTATAGAGCCCGCTAGGGGGTGCTAGAGGGGAGGAGTGAAGGGAAGAGAAGAAGGTAGCGGGAGTAGATGACGAAGGAGAATAAAGGAAAAAGACTTAAAGTAATCAACAGGTCTCATTATTGAACAACACAACATTTATGGCGACGAGGATAAACAAAGAATCAAGACACATTAAAGTGAAGAGAAGAACGACACGGATTTAACGTTCCGAACCGACTTTAGAAACTTTAGGACCTGATTGCATTTTGTGAGCTAGCAGAGTTAGCGTGATCTGCACAACGAAATGGCGGACGAGCCTACGGGAAATGCTAATGGACAAGCACAGCCAGGTGGGAATACGATGGTACAAATATTACCACCAAATTCTTTGAATATGGGAGTAGCAGATCTGTACACGGAATATAAATTGTGGATGGACTCGTATAAGATTTTCGAAATTGCCAGTGGATCCATACACAGCACGGATGAGGTGAGAAGAGCTACTTTGCTACATTGTATAGGAACCTCCGTCCAACGTATTTTTGCTAACTTAGAAGGTCCGAAGGACACTTATCAGCAGACAATAACCGTGCTGGACAAATACTTTACACCACGGAGAAATGTAGTGCTCGAGAGGCATAAATTTAGACAGAGAACTCAGGCTCAGGACGAGACTATTGATGCATATGTGAATGCACTCCGGGAACTGGCCAGATCGTGTGACTTTGCAGGGCTAGAATCAGACATGATACGGGACCAAATTGTGGAGAAATGTGCAAATAGAAGGCTTTGTGATAAGCTGTTGCAGGAGGATGGACTTACATTGGAGAGAACACTCACAGTAGCAAGAGTTTTTGAAGCTGCACAAGCAGAAGCCAAAACGCTGTCAGACGGCAATAGACTAAAGGATAGTACTGTGAACTTTACCAAAGACAGACACACACAGCCTCAATGGTTTGAAAAGAAGGGCCCTGTCAAGAAAGGAGATTGTGATGAGGAAAACAATGTATGTTACAGATGTGGATTGACTAACCACAAGGCAGATGACTGTGGGGCCAGAACAGCTAAATGCATGTATTGCAAGAAAGTGGGTCATTATGCACGAGTTTGCAGAAAGAAGACTACGGACAAAGAGAGTGGTTATGGAAACACTGATCTAAAACAAAGAAAATCAGAGTCAGGCAGGACCAAACCAGAGAGATTGAGAAATGTCGATGAATACAGCTCAGACGATTCTGACGAGTTTGTTTATTCTGTTGACCCTGAAGGAAAAGAACCAATACGGATTAATGGACAAATAGTGCGAATGGTAATAGACACAGGAAGTAGTAGTAACTTTATATCTGACAGTCTTTACAATAGACTTTTCAAAACAAACACAAAGCTGAAATTAACAACGAAAAAGTTTTATGCATATGGACAGAAAACACCATTACCATGCATTGGATTTTTCGAAGCTGAATTTTACTGGAAGGGAAACAGAATGAAGGACGATGTCTATGTGATCAGAGGCAATGCTGAGCCACTGTTAGGACGGAAGTCCAGCTTTACACTGAACATACTGAACAAGAGAGAGACAGTCAGTGCAGTACAACAGTCTCAAAGATTTCAGAACCTGTTTAAAGAATATGGAGAACTATTCAAAGGATTGGGAAATGTAAAGGGGTACACACACAAGATAACAGTAGATAAGTCTGTACCACCTGTGGCACAGAAATTAAGACAAATTCCATATCACATGAAAGAAGCTGTGAATCAAGAATTGGACAAAATGCTTGAACAGAACATAATTGAAGAAGTAAATGAAGGATCTGAGTGGGTTTCGAATTTACTGCTCACGCCAAAGAAAGATACAGTAGAGTTGAGGCTCTGTGCAGACCTCAGAGAGGTGAACAAAGCGGTGATTAGGGAAAGACACCCAGTACCGACTGTAGATAGCATTCTCCAAGCAGTTCAGGGATCTAAAGTCTACGCAAAACTGGATGCAAGGAAAGGCTTCTGGCAAATTGACTTAGATCCAGAGTCAAGACACCTGACCACATTCATTACACACCGAGGTTGCTACAGGTACAAAAAGGTACCATTTGGATTATCATCAGCACCAGAGGCTTATCAGAAGGCTATGGATTTATTGCTTAGTGGTATGCCGGGAGTAGTGTGTTACATGGATGACATGGTCTTATATGCAGATGACGAGGAACAGCTAGAAGAAAGACTGAGGAGAGTGTTCAAAAGATTTCAGGAGAGAGGACTGACACTTAACAAAGACAAATGTGTGTTAGGATTGAATCAGATTGAAATACTAGGTCATGTGATCTCAGGAGAGGGAATAAAGCCTGATCCAAGAAAAGTGGAAGCAATAAGCAAGGCACCAAGACCCGAGAACATTTCACAACTACGTTCATTTTTAGGTACATGTGGATTTTTGATGAAATTCATACCAGATTATGCAAACATGTCCGAACCACTCAGGAGACTGACACGAAAGGGTGAAGAATGGCAGTGGACCACAGAGACTGAAAAGTCTTTTAAAGACATGAAAAGAGCACTGGTAAGTCAACCATGCCTAGCTTACTTCAAGTTAGACGCACCGACCACTGTAATTGCTGATGCCAGTCCAATAGGATTAGGAGCTGTTCTACTTCAAAAACAGTCCACTGGACAAAACAAACCAATAGCATATGCAAGTCGCTCTTTAACTGCCACGGAAAGACGATATTCACAAATTGAACGAGAGGCTCTTGGATGTGTTTGGGCTGTAGAGCACTTTAGAACATACCTATGGGGCGGCAAGTTTACCATACAAACAGACCATAAGCCACTGATCTATATGTTCAATCCAGAAAAAGCAACAATGTTGCCACCACGAATTCAGAGACTGGGGATGAGACTGCATCCATTTGAATACAAAATTGAACACGTGGTTGGTAAATGTAACATAGCAGACTCTCTCTCTAGACTGCCCTTGTCTGCCGCAGAATGTAGTAAGTACGTTGACACATACATGGAGAGGGTACTCTCCATACTCGCAAGTGAAGTACCAGCCATGACACTCGAGGACATCAGAAAAGACACACAAGAAGACAATACTCTGAACCAACTTATATCAATTATTGAGACAGGACAATGGCCAACAAACATGACGGAGGAGTTGCAACCATATAAGAGATGTGCAGAGGAATTGTCGACCCACAACGGACTGATCCTTAGGGCCCACAGGATTGTGCTGCCCAAAAGCAAAACAAGACAGGCCATGAACATTGCACACGAAACACACCAAGGAATAGTAAGGACAAAACAGTCTTTGAGAAACAAATTTTATTGGCCTAATATGGATATTGACATTGAAAGATTGATTAGACACTGTAATACGTGCATTCTGAACCAACCTCTGCATGACGATCAACCACTTCAGCCACTGGAGTTGCCCCCAAAGCCATGGACAAAGCTAGGTGTGGATCTAGTAGGCCCTATAGATAATAAGCATATACTGACAGTAATTGATTACTATACGTCTTACCCAGAAGCAGTAGTTGTGTCTGATATATCTTCACAGACAGTTACTGGAGAACTAATGAAGATATTTGCAAGGTTTGGATACCCCCTGGAGGTAGTGACTGATAATGGAAGGCAATTTGTGTCCACTCTTTTTGACTCTTTTCTGAAAACCTGTGGAATCAAACATATCAGAGCATCCCCTTACTATCCAAAGAGTAATGGCAAGATTGAGCGCTTCCATCGCTATCTGAAGAAGGCTTTCAGAGTCAGTGAGTGTGAAGGAAAGCGTTGGACAGACGAACTGTCAAAGATCCTGATGGCGTATCGTACAACCACCCACAGAGCATCTGGGGAAACCCCAGCTTATCTCATCTTTGGGAGGGATATGCGCAACAAACTACCTCATTGGGGAGAAGAAGAAAATGAGAACAGAGACATAAGAAAGCATCATGATGAATATAAGAAGAAAATGAAAGAGTATGCTGACAAGAAACATGGAGCAAAAGAACATGGTTTTGAGGTCGGAGACATTGTATACATTGCAAATCTGGAGAACAAGAAGTTGGATTCAAGATACAAAGATGTGCGTTATGTTATAGTAAGGAGTACCTCTGACTCTTCCTTTGAGCTGGTCAACACTGAAAATGGAAGTAGAGTTATGAGGAATGTCAAACACCTCCGACATGCACCCATAATAGGGGAGGTCAACATCCCAGAACCAGAGACTCCGGACTTAGACATTAGGGCACCCGAGGATTTACTACAGTCACAACACTTGCCAACTGAGACTCCTCAAGAGACTGTCACAGTACCGGAAACCGCACTTGCAGATGAACTTACCACCAGATCTGGGAGGGTTATCAGGAAGCCAGCTCGCTACAGAATGTAGAATTGAAAAAAAATAATGTGGGAAATGGTTTTGTTTTAGTAGTTAAGGTGGTTTAAAACGTGTTTTATTATGTGAGGTTCTATGTTGGAAATGTTACTAGGCCACAAGATGTTCAATTTAGTTGGGCTAGAAGTTAAAATCCTACAAGGGAAGGAAAATGTAGTATAGTTATAGAGCCCGCTAGGGGGTGCTAGAGGGGAGGAGTGAAGGGAAGAGAAGAAGGTAGCGGGAGTAGATGACGAAGGAGAATAAAGGAAAAAGACTTAAAGTAATCAACAGGTCTCATTATTGAACAACACAACACTTTCCATTCCACAATCTATAGTCTTAAAGAATTCAAATTCCTGCCGCGCGACATTCAGAGTCGCCTGCTTCACAACTCGTCTACAAGCACAGAGGTGCTTGACTCTGGTAACGTTATTTACATGTGGCAAGGGCAGCATATTTCTCCAGCAACTTCTTTAGGGTTTGGCTAGGACCACTGTAAGAGACCATTCTCTGCACTAAAGAGTCACAAGCATGTTTTTACAATGACAATGATTGCCACCTTTCATGACACTTTTAAAGCCATCTGTGTTGAAAATCGTGGGCATGTCTCTAAGCAGCCATGTCTCAACACAGAGGATACTTCTCCAAAGCTCATCCATACCAGAGACATGAACTCTCTTCAGCAAGATCACAGCCTCCAACATCTTTCAAGCAATTCCATCACATAAACCAAGCCGTTTGGGCTAGTGTAATTGTTTCTATCATTTAGTTTACCTTGCCTTGTGTCTGTTTATGTGACTGTACAGTCATTGTCACACCCACCATGTGTGTGTGTCGCCCTGTCATTTATGCCATTCATATATGTGTTTTATGTGTAAGTTGAATCACAGCAAACGTTCCTGCATATAGAGCATGTGTGCTGCAATATTCCACACACCACAATTATGTCTGTCATCCTTTTAAGAACGCACTTGTCTACCAACTTTTACTCCAGTGCAAACCACAATATAGCAAATTGCACATGTTTAATCATTTATTAAGCTGATTAGTCTTTGCAATACATTATTCTTATCATTCTTCCGTCATGCAGCTAGGCTACTTCCGTTATGCTTTCCATTCCACAATCTATAGTCTTAAAGAATTCAAATTCCTGCCGCGCGACATTCAGAGTCGCCTGCTTCACAACTCGTCTACAAGCACAGAGGTGCTTGACTCTGGTAACGTTATTTACATGTGGCAAGGGCAGCATATTTCTCCAGCAACTTCTTTAGGGTTTGGCTAGGACCACTGTAAGAGACCATTCTCTGCACTAAAGAGTCACAAGCATGTTTTTACAATGACAATGATTGCCACCTTTCATGACACTTTTAAAGCCATCTGTGTTGAAAATCGTGGGCATGTCTCTAAGCAGCCATGTCTCAACACAGAGGATACTTCTCCAAAGCTCATCCATACCAGAGACATGAACTCTCTTCAGCAAGATCACAGCCTCCAACATCTTTCAAGCAATTCCATCACATAAACCAAGCCGTTTGGGCTAGTGTAATTGTTTCTATCATTTAGTTTACCTTGCCTTGTGTCTGTTTATGTGACTGTACAGTCATTGTCACACCCACCATGTGTGTGTGTCGCCCTGTCATTTATGCCATTCATATATGTGTTTTATGTGTAAGTTGAATCACAGCAAACGTTCCTGCATATAGAGCATGTGTGCTGCAATATTCCACACACCACAATTATGTCTGTCATCCTTTTAAGAACGCACTTGTCTACCAACTTTTACTCCAGTGCAAACCACAATATAGCAAATTGCACATGTTTAATCATTTATTAAGCTGATTAGTCTTTGCAATACATTATTCTTATCATTCTTCCGTCATGCAGCTAGGCTACTTCCGTTATGCTTTCCATTCCACAATCTATAGTCTTAAAGAATTCAAATTCCTGCCGCGCGACATTCAGAGTCGCCTGCTTCACAACTCGTCTACAAGCACAGAGGTGCTTGACTCTGGTAACGTTATTTACATGTGGCAAGGGCAGCATATTTCTCCAGCAACTTCTTTAGGGTTTGGCTAGGACCACTGTAAGAGACCATTCTCTGCACTAAAGAGTCACAAGCATGTTTTTACAATGACAATGATTGCCACCTTTCATGACACTTTTAAAGCCATTTGTGTTGAAAATCGTGGGCATGTCTCTAAGCAGCCATGTCTCAACACAGAGGATACTTCTCCAAAGCTCATCCATACCAGAGACATGAACTCTCTTCAGCAAGATCACAGCCTCCAACATCTTTCAAGCAATTCCATCACATAAACCAAGCCGTTTGGGCTAGTGTAATTGTTTCTATCATTTAGTTTACCTTGCCTTGTGTCTGTTTATGTGACTGTACAGTCATTGTCACACCCACCATGTGTGTGTGTCGCCCTGTCATTTATGCCATTCATATATGTGTTTTATGTGTAAGTTGAATCACAGCAAACGTTCCTGCATATAGAGCATGTGTGCTGCAATATTCCACACACCACAATTATGTCTGTCATCCTTTTAAGAACGCACTTGTCTACCAACTTTTACTCCAGTGCAAACCACAATATAGCAAATTGCACATGTTTAATCATTTATTAAGCTGATTAGTCTTTGCAATACATTATTCTTATCATTCTTCCGTCATGCAGCTAGGCTACTTCCGTTATGCTTTCCATTCCACAATCTATAGTCTTAAAGAATTCAAATTCCTGCCGCACGACATTCAGAGTCGCCTGCTTCACAACTCGTCTACAAGCACAGAGGTGCTTGACTCTGGTAACGTTATTTACATGTGGCAAGGGCAGCATATTTCTCCAGCAACTTCTTTAGGGTTTGGCTAGGACCACTGTAAGAGACCATTCTCTGCACTAAAGAGTCACAAGCATGTTTTTACAATGACAATGATTGCCACCTTTCATGACACTTTTAAAGCCATCTGTGTTGAAAATCGTGGGCATGTCTCTAAGCAGCCATGTCTCAACACAGAGGATACTTCTCCAAAGCTCATCCATACCAGAGACATGAACTCTCTTCAGCAAGATCACAGCCTCCAACATCTTTCAAGCAATTCCATCACATAAACCAAGCCGTTTGGGCTAGTGTAATTGTTTCTATCATTTAGTTTACCTTGCCTTGTGTCTGTTTATGTGACTCTACAGTCATTGTCACACCCACCATGTGTGTGTGTGTGTGTGTGTGTGTCGCACTGTCATTTATGCCATTCATATATGTGTTTTATGTGTAAGTTGAATCACAGCAAACGTTCCTGCATATAGAGCATGTGTGCTGCAATATTCCACACACCACAATTATGTCTGTCATCCTTTTAAGAACGCACTTGTCTACCAACTTTTACTCCAGTGCAAACCACAATATAGCAAATTGCACATGTTTAATCATTTATTAAGCTGATTAGTCTTTGCAATACATTATTCTTATCATTCTTCCGTCATGCAGCTAGGCTACTTCCGTTATGCTTTCCATTCCACAATCTATAGTCTTAAAGAATTCAAATTCCTGCCGCGCGACATTCAGAGTCGCCTGCTTCACAACTCGTCTACAAGCACAGAGGTGCTTGACTCTGGTAACGTTATTTACATGTGGCAAGGGCAGCATATTTCTCCAGCAACTTCTTTAGGGTTTGGCTAGGACCACTGTAAGAGACCATTCTCTGCACTAAAGAGTCACAAGCATGTTTTTACAATGACAATGATTGCAACCTTTCATGACACTTTTAAAGCCATCTGTGTTGAAAATCGTGGGCATGTCTCTAAGCAGCCATGTCTCAACACAGAGGATACTTCTCCAAAGCTCATCCATACCAGAGACATGAACTCTCTTCAGCAAGATCACAGCCTCCAACATCTTTCAAGCAATTCCATCACATAAACCAAGCCGTTTGGGCTAGTGTAATTGTTTCTATCATTTAGTTTACCTTGCCTTGTGTCTGTTTATGTGACTGTACAGTCATTGTCACACCCACCATGTGTGTGTGTCGCCCTGTCATTTATGCCATTCATATATGTGTTTTATGTGTAAGTTGAATCACAGCAAACGTTCCTGCATATAGAGCATGTGTGCTGCAATATTCCACACACCACAATTATGTCTGTCATCCTTTTAAGAACGCACTTGTCTACCAACTTTTACTCCAGTGCAAACCACAATATAGCAAATTGCACATGTTTAATCATTTATTAAGCTGATTAGTCTTTGCAATACATTATTCTTATCATTCTTCCGTCATGCAGCTAGGCTACTTCCGTTATGCTTTCCATTCCACAATCTATAGTCTTAAAGAATTCAAATTCCTGCCGCGCGACATTCAGAGTCGCCTGCTTCACAACTCGTCTACAAGCACAGAGGTGCTTGACTCTGGTAACGTTATTTACATGTGGCAAGGGCAGCATATTTCTCCAGCAACTTCTTTAGGGTTTGGCTAGGACCACTGTAAGAGACCATTCTCTGCACTAAAGAGTCACAAGCATGTTTTTACAATGACAATGATTGCCACCTTTCATGACACTTTTAAAGCCATCTGTGTTGAAAATCGTGGGCATGTCTCTAAGCAGCCATGTCTCAACACAGAGGATACTTCTCCAAAGCTCATCCATACCAGAGACATGAACTCTCTTCAGCAAGATCACAGCCTCCAACATCTTTCAAGCAATTCCATCACATAAACCAAGCCGTTTGGGCTAGTGTAATTGTTTCTATCATTTAGTTTACCTTGCCTTGTGTCTGTTTATGTGACTCTACAGTCATTGTCACACCCACCATGTGTGTGTGTGTGTGTGTGTGTGTCGCACTGTCATTTATGCCATTCATATATGTGTTTTATGTGTAAGTTGAATCACAGCAAACGTTCCTGCATATAGAGCATGTGTGCTGCAATATTCCACACACCACAATTATGTCTGTCATCCTTTTAAGAACGCACTTGTCTACCAACTTTTACTCCAGTGCAAACCACAATATAGCAAATTGCACATGTTTAATCATTTATTAAGCTGATTAGTCTTTGCAATACATTATTCTTATCATTCTTCCGTCATGCAGCTAGGCTACTTCCGTTATGCTTTCCATTCCACAATCTATAGTCTTAAAGAATTCAAATTCCTGCCGCGCGACATTCAGAGTCGCCTGCTTCACAACTCGTCTACAAGCACAGAGGTGCTTGACTCTGGTAACGTTATTTACATGTGGCAAGGGCAGCATATTTCTCCAGCAACTTCTTTAGGGTTTGGCTAGGACCACTGTAAGAGACCATTCTCTGCACTAAAGAGTCACAAGCATGTTTTTACAATGACAATGATTGCCACCTTTTATGACACTTTTAAAGCCATTTGTGTTGAAAATCGTGGGCATGTCTCTAAGCAGCCATGTCTCAACACAGAGGATACTTCTCCAAAGCTCATCCATACCAGAGACATGAACTCTCTTCAGCAAGATCACAGCCTCCAACATCTTTCAAGCAATTCCATCACATAAACCAAGCCGTTTGGGCTAGTGTAATTGTTTCTATCATTTAGTTTACCTTGCCTTGTGTCTGTTTATGTGACTGTACAGTCATTGTCACACCCACCATGTGTGTGTGTCGCCCTGTCATTTATGCCATTCATATATGTGTTTTATGTGTAAGTTGAATCACAGCAAACGTTCCTGCATATAGAGCATGTGTGCTGCAATATTCCACACACCACAATTATGTCTGTCATCCTTTTAAGAACGCACTTGTCTACCAACTTTTACTCCAGTGCAAACCACAATATAGCAAATTGCACATGTTTAATCATTTATTAGGCTGATTAGTCTTTGCAATACATTATTCTTATCATTCTTCCGTCATGCAGCTAGGCTACTTCCGTTATGCTTTCTGTAGTATAGTTATAGAGCCCGCTAGGGGGTGCTAGAGGGGAGGAGTGAAGGGAAGAGAAGAAGGTAGCGGGAGTAGATGACGAAGGAGAATAAAGGAAAAAGACTTAAAGTAATCAACAGGTCTCATTATTGAACAACACAACATTTATGGCGACGAGGATAAACAAAGAATCAAGACACATTAAAGTGAAGAGAAGAACGACACGGATTTAACGTTCCGAACCGACTTTAGAAACTTTAGGACCTGATTGCATTTTGTGAGCTAGCAGAGTTAGCGTGATCTGCACAACGAAATGGCGGACGAGCCTACGGGAAATGCTAATGGACAAGCACAGCCAGGTGGGAATACGATGGTACAAATATTACCACCAAATTCTTTGAATATGGGAGTAGCAGATCTGTACACGGAATATAAATTGTGGATGGACTCGTATAAGATTTTCGAAATTGCCAGTGGATCCATACACAGCACGGATGAGGTGAGAAGAGCTACTTTGCTACATTGTATAGGAACCTCCGTCCAACGTATTTTTGCTAACTTAGAAGGTCCGAAGGACACTTATCAGCAGACAATAACCGTGCTGGACAAATACTTTACACCACGGAGAAATGTAGTGCTCGAGAGGCATAAATTTAGACAGAGAACTCAGGCTCAGGACGAGACTATTGATGCATATGTGAATGCACTCCGGGAACTGGCCAGATCGTGTGACTTTGCAGGGCTAGAATCAGACATGATACGGGACCAAATTGTGGAGAAATGTGCAAATAGAAGGCTTTGTGATAAGCTGTTGCAGGAGGATGGACTTACATTGGAGAGAACACTCACAGTAGCAAGAGTTTTTGAAGCTGCACAAGCAGAAGCCAAAACGCTGTCAGACGGCAATAGACTAAAGGATAGTACTGTGAACTTTACCAAAGACAGACACACACAGCCTCAATGGTTTGAAAAGAAGGGCCCTGTCAAGAAAGGAGATTGTGATGAGGAAAACAATGTATGTTACAGATGTGGATTGACTAACCACAAGGCAGATGACTGTGGGGCCAGAACAGCTAAATGCATGTATTGCAAGAAAGTGGGTCATTATGCACGAGTTTGCAGAAAGAAGACTACGGACAAAGAGAGTGGTTATGGAAACACTGATCTAAAACAAAGAAAATCAGAGTCAGGCAGGACCAAACCAGAGAGATTGAGAAATGTCGATGAATACAGCTCAGACGATTCTGACGAGTTTGTTTATTCTGTTGACCCTGAAGGAAAAGAACCAATACGGATTAATGGACAAATAGTGCGAATGGTAATAGACACAGGAAGTAGTAGTAACTTTATATCTGACAGTCTTTACAATAGACTTTTCAAAACAAACACAAAGCTGAAATTAACAACGAAAAAGTTTTATGCATATGGACAGAAAACACCATTACCATGCATTGGATTTTTCGAAGCTGAATTTTACTGGAAGGGAAACAGAATGAAGGACGATGTCTATGTGATCAGAGGCAATGCTGAGCCACTGTTAGGACGGAAGTCCAGCTTTACACTGAACATACTGAACAAGAGAGAGACAGTCAGTGCAGTACAACAGTCTCAAAGATTTCAGAACCTGTTTAAAGAATATGGAGAACTATTCAAAGGATTGGGAAATGTAAAGGGGTACACACACAAGATAACAGTAGATAAGTCTGTACCACCTGTGGCACAGAAATTAAGACAAATTCCATATCACATGAAAGAAGCTGTGAATCAAGAATTGGACAAAATGCTTGAACAGAACATAATTGAAGAAGTAAATGAAGGATCTGAGTGGGTTTCGAATTTACTGCTCACGCCAAAGAAAGATACAGTAGAGTTGAGGCTCTGTGCAGACCTCAGAGAGGTGAACAAAGCGGTGATTAGGGAAAGACACCCAGTACCGACTGTAGATAGCATTCTCCAAGCAGTTCAGGGATCTAAAGTCTACGCAAAACTGGATGCAAGGAAAGGCTTCTGGCAAATTGACTTAGATCCAGAGTCAAGACACCTGACCACATTCATTACACACCGAGGTTGCTACAGGTACAAAAAGGTACCATTTGGATTATCATCAGCACCAGAGGCTTATCAGAAGGCTATGGATTTATTGCTTAGTGGTATGCCGGGAGTAGTGTGTTACATGGATGACATGGTCTTATATGCAGATGACGAGGAACAGCTAGAAGAAAGACTGAGGAGAGTGTTCAAAAGATTTCAGGAGAGAGGACTGACACTTAACAAAGACAAATGTGTGTTAGGATTGAATCAGATTGAAATACTAGGTCATGTGATCTCAGGAGAGGGAATAAAGCCTGATCCAAGAAAAGTGGAAGCAATAAGCAAGGCACCAAGACCCGAGAACATTTCACAACTACGTTCATTTTTAGGTACATGTGGATTTTTGATGAAATTCATACCAGATTATGCAAACATGTCCGAACCACTCAGGAGACTGACACGAAAGGGTGAAGAATGGCAGTGGACCACAGAGACTGAAAAGTCTTTTAAAGACATGAAAAGAGCACTGGTAAGTCAACCATGCCTAGCTTACTTCAAGTTAGACGCACCGACCACTGTAATTGCTGATGCCAGTCCAATAGGATTAGGAGCTGTTCTACTTCAAAAACAGTCCACTGGACAAAACAAACCAATAGCATATGCAAGTCGCTCTTTAACTGCCACGGAAAGACGATATTCACAAATTGAACGAGAGGCTCTTGGATGTGTTTGGGCTGTAGAGCACTTTAGAACATACCTATGGGGCGGCAAGTTTACCATACAAACAGACCATAAGCCACTGATCTATATGTTCAATCCAGAAAAAGCAACAATGTTGCCACCACGAATTCAGAGACTGGGGATGAGACTGCATCCATTTGAATACAAAATTGAACACGTGGTTGGTAAATGTAACATAGCAGACTCTCTCTCTAGACTGCCCTTGTCTGCCGCAGAATGTAGTAAGTACGTTGACACATACATGGAGAGGGTACTCTCCATACTCGCAAGTGAAGTACCAGCCATGACACTCGAGGACATCAGAAAAGACACACAAGAAGACAATACTCTGAACCAACTTATATCAATTATTGAGACAGGACAATGGCCAACAAACATGACGGAGGAGTTGCAACCATATAAGAGATGTGCAGAGGAATTGTCGACCCACAACGGACTGATCCTTAGGGCCCACAGGATTGTGCTGCCCAAAAGCAAAACAAGACAGGCCATGAACATTGCACACGAAACACACCAAGGAATAGTAAGGACAAAACAGTCTTTGAGAAACAAATTTTATTGGCCTAATATGGATATTGACATTGAAAGATTGATTAGACACTGTAATACGTGCATTCTGAACCAACCTCTGCATGACGATCAACCACTTCAGCCACTGGAGTTGCCCCCAAAGCCATGGACAAAGCTAGGTGTGGATCTAGTAGGCCCTATAGATAATAAGCATATACTGACAGTAATTGATTACTATACGTCTTACCCAGAAGCAGTAGTTGTGTCTGATATATCTTCACAGACAGTTACTGGAGAACTAATGAAGATATTTGCAAGGTTTGGATACCCCCTGGAGGTAGTGACTGATAATGGAAGGCAATTTGTGTCCACTCTTTTTGACTCTTTTCTGAAAACCTGTGGAATCAAACATATCAGAGCATCCCCTTACTATCCAAAGAGTAATGGCAAGATTGAGCGCTTCCATCGCTATCTGAAGAAGGCTTTCAGAGTCAGTGAGTGTGAAGGAAAGCGTTGGACAGACGAACTGTCAAAGATCCTGATGGCGTATCGTACAACCACCCACAGAGCATCTGGGGAAACCCCAGCTTATCTCATCTTTGGGAGGGATATGCGCAACAAACTACCTCATTGGGGAGAAGAAGAAAATGAGAACAGAGACATAAGAAAGCATCATGATGAATATAAGAAGAAAATGAAAGAGTATGCTGACAAGAAACATGGAGCAAAAGAACATGGTTTTGAGGTCGGAGACATTGTATACATTGCAAATCTGGAGAACAAGAAGTTGGATTCAAGATACAAAGATGTGCGTTATGTTATAGTAAGGAGTACCTCTGACTCTTCCTTTGAGCTGGTCAACACTGAAAATGGAAGTAGAGTTATGAGGAATGTCAAACACCTCCGACATGCACCCATAATAGGGGAGGTCAACATCCCAGAACCAGAGACTCCGGACTTAGACATTAGGGCACCCGAGGATTTACTACAGTCACAACACTTGCCAACTGAGACTCCTCAAGAGACTGTCACAGTACCGGAAACCGCACTTGCAGATGAACTTACCACCAGATCTGGGAGGGTTATCAGGAAGCCAGCTCGCTACAGAATGTAGAATTGAAAAAAAATAATGTGGGAAATGGTTTTGTTTTAGTAGTTAAGGTGGTTTAAAACGTGTTTTATTATGTGAGGTTCTATGTTGGAAATGTTACTAGGCCACAAGATGTTCAATTTAGTTGGGCTAGAAGTTAAAATCCTACAAGGGAAGGAAAATGTAGTATAGTTATAGAGCCCGCTAGGGGGTGCTAGAGGGGAGGAGTGAAGGGAAGAGAAGAAGGTAGCGGGAGTAGATGACGAAGGAGAATAAAGGAAAAAGACTTAAAGTAATCAACAGGTCTCATTATTGAACAACACAACACTTTCCATTCCACAATCTATAGTCTTAAAGAATTCAAATTCCTGCCGCGCGACATTCAGAGTCGCCTGCTTCACAACTCGTCTACAAGCACAGAGGTGCTTGACTCTGGTAACGTTATTTACATGTGGCAAGGGCAGCATATTTCTCCAGCAACTTCTTTAGGGTTTGGCTAGGACCACTGTAAGAGACCATTCTCTGCACTAAAGAGTCACAAGCATGTTTTTACAATGACAATGATTGCCACCTTTCATGACACTTTTAAAGCCATCTGTGTTGAAAATCGTGGGCATGTCTCTAAGCAGCCATGTCTCAACACAGAGGATACTTCTCCAAAGCTCATCCATACCAGAGACATGAACTCTCTTCAGCAAGATCACAGCCTCCAACATCTTTCAAGCAATTCCATCACATAAACCAAGCCGTTTGGGCTAGTGTAATTGTTTCTATCATTTAGTTTACCTTGCCTTGTGTCTGTTTATGTGACTGTACAGTCATTGTCACACCCACCATGTGTGTGTGTCGCCCTGTCATTTATGCCATTCATATATGTGTTTTATGTGTAAGTTGAATCACAGCAAACGTTCCTGCATATAGAGCATGTGTGCTGCAATATTCCACACACCACAATTATGTCTGTCATCCTTTTAAGAACGCACTTGTCTACCAACTTTTACTCCAGTGCAAACCACAATATAGCAAATTGCACATGTTTAATCATTTATTAAGCTGATTAGTCTTTGCAATACATTATTCTTATCATTCTTCCGTCATGCAGCTAGGCTACTTCCGTTATGCTTTCCATTCCACAATCTATAGTCTTAAAGAATTCAAATTCCTGCCGCGCGACATTCAGAGTCGCCTGCTTCACAACTCGTCTACAAGCACAGAGGTGCTTGACTCTGGTAACGTTATTTACATGTGGCAAGGGCAGCATATTTCTCCAGCAACTTCTTTAGGGTTTGGCTAGGACCACTGTAAGAGACCATTCTCTGCACTAAAGAGTCACAAGCATGTTTTTACAATGACAATGATTGCCACCTTTCATGACACTTTTAAAGCCATCTGTGTTGAAAATCGTGGGCATGTCTCTAAGCAGCCATGTCTCAACACAGAGGATACTTCTCCAAAGCTCATCCATACCAGAGACATGAACTCTCTTCAGCAAGATCACAGCCTCCAACATCTTTCAAGCAATTCCATCACATAAACCAAGCCGTTTGGGCTAGTGTAATTGTTTCTATCATTTAGTTTACCTTGCCTTGTGTCTGTTTATGTGACTGTACAGTCATTGTCACACCCACCATGTGTGTGTGTCGCCCTGTCATTTATGCCATTCATATATGTGTTTTATGTGTAAGTTGAATCACAGCAAACGTTCCTGCATATAGAGCATGTGTGCTGCAATATTCCACACACCACAATTATGTCTGTCATCCTTTTAAGAACGCACTTGTCTACCAACTTTTACTCCAGTGCAAACCACAATATAGCAAATTGCACATGTTTAATCATTTATTAAGCTGATTAGTCTTTGCAATACATTATTCTTATCATTCTTCCGTCATGCAGCTAGGCTACTTCCGTTATGCTTTCCATTCCACAATCTATAGTCTTAAAGAATTCAAATTCCTGCCGCGCGACATTCAGAGTCGCCTGCTTCACAACTCGTCTACAAGCACAGAGGTGCTTGACTCTGGTAACGTTATTTACATGTGGCAAGGGCAGCATATTTCTCCAGCAACTTCTTTAGGGTTTGGCTAGGACCACTGTAAGAGACCATTCTCTGCACTAAAGAGTCACAAGCATGTTTTTACAATGACAATGATTGCCACCTTTCATGACACTTTTAAAGCCATTTGTGTTGAAAATCGTGGGCATGTCTCTAAGCAGCCATGTCTCAACACAGAGGATACTTCTCCAAAGCTCATCCATACCAGAGACATGAACTCTCTTCAGCAAGATCACAGCCTCCAACATCTTTCAAGCAATTCCATCACATAAACCAAGCCGTTTGGGCTAGTGTAATTGTTTCTATCATTTAGTTTACCTTGCCTTGTGTCTGTTTATGTGACTGTACAGTCATTGTCACACCCACCATGTGTGTGTGTCGCCCTGTCATTTATGCCATTCATATATGTGTTTTATGTGTAAGTTGAATCACAGCAAACGTTCCTGCATATAGAGCATGTGTGCTGCAATATTCCACACACCACAATTATGTCTGTCATCCTTTTAAGAACGCACTTGTCTACCAACTTTTACTCCAGTGCAAACCACAATATAGCAAATTGCACATGTTTAATCATTTATTAAGCTGATTAGTCTTTGCAATACATTATTCTTATCATTCTTCCGTCATGCAGCTAGGCTACTTCCGTTATGCTTTCCATTCCACAATCTATAGTCTTAAAGAATTCAAATTCCTGCCGCACGACATTCAGAGTCGCCTGCTTCACAACTCGTCTACAAGCACAGAGGTGCTTGACTCTGGTAACGTTATTTACATGTGGCAAGGGCAGCATATTTCTCCAGCAACTTCTTTAGGGTTTGGCTAGGACCACTGTAAGAGACCATTCTCTGCACTAAAGAGTCACAAGCATGTTTTTACAATGACAATGATTGCCACCTTTCATGACACTTTTAAAGCCATCTGTGTTGAAAATCGTGGGCATGTCTCTAAGCAGCCATGTCTCAACACAGAGGATACTTCTCCAAAGCTCATCCATACCAGAGACATGAACTCTCTTCAGCAAGATCACAGCCTCCAACATCTTTCAAGCAATTCCATCACATAAACCAAGCCGTTTGGGCTAGTGTAATTGTTTCTATCATTTAGTTTACCTTGCCTTGTGTCTGTTTATGTGACTCTACAGTCATTGTCACACCCACCATGTGTGTGTGTGTGTGTGTGTGTGTCGCACTGTCATTTATGCCATTCATATATGTGTTTTATGTGTAAGTTGAATCACAGCAAACGTTCCTGCATATAGAGCATGTGTGCTGCAATATTCCACACACCACAATTATGTCTGTCATCCTTTTAAGAACGCACTTGTCTACCAACTTTTACTCCAGTGCAAACCACAATATAGCAAATTGCACATGTTTAATCATTTATTAAGCTGATTAGTCTTTGCAATACATTATTCTTATCATTCTTCCGTCATGCAGCTAGGCTACTTCCGTTATGCTTTCCATTCCACAATCTATAGTCTTAAAGAATTCAAATTCCTGCCGCGCGACATTCAGAGTCGCCTGCTTCACAACTCGTCTACAAGCACAGAGGTGCTTGACTCTGGTAACGTTATTTACATGTGGCAAGGGCAGCATATTTCTCCAGCAACTTCTTTAGGGTTTGGCTAGGACCACTGTAAGAGACCATTCTCTGCACTAAAGAGTCACAAGCATGTTTTTACAATGACAATGATTGCCACCTTTTATGACACTTTTAAAGCCATTTGTGTTGAAAATCGTGGGCATGTCTCTAAGCAGCCATGTCTCAACACAGAGGATACTTCTCCAAAGCTCATCCATACCAGAGACATGAACTCTCTTCAGCAAGATCACAGCCTCCAACATCTTTCAAGCAATTCCATCACATAAACCAAGCCGTTTGGGCTAGTGTAATTGTTTCTATCATTTAGTTTACCTTGCCTTGTGTCTGTTTATGTGACTGTACAGTCATTGTCACACCCACCATGTGTGTGTGTCGCCCTGTCATTTATGCCATTCATATATGTGTTTTATGTGTAAGTTGAATCACAGCAAACGTTCCTGCATATAGAGCATGTGTGCTGCAATATTCCACACACCACAATTATGTCTGTCATCCTTTTAAGAACGCACTTGTCTACCAACTTTTACTCCAGTGCAAACCACAATATAGCAAATTGCACATGTTTAATCATTTATTAAGCTGATTAGTCTTTGCAATACATTATTCTTATCATTCTTCCGTCATGCAGCTAGGCTACTTCCGTTATGCTTTCCATTCCACAATCTATAGTCTTAAAGAATTCAAATTCCTGCCGCGCGACATTCAGAGTCGCCTGCTTCACAACTCGTCTACAAGCACAGAGGTGCTTGACTCTGGTAACGTTATTTACATGTGGCAAGGGCAGCATATTTCTCCAGCAACTTCTTTAGGGTTTGGCTAGGACCACTGTAAGAGACCATTCTCTGCACTAAAGAGTCACAAGCATGTTTTTACAATGACAATGATTGCCACCTTTCATGACACTTTTAAAGCCATCTGTGTTGAAAATCGTGGGCATGTCTCTAAGCAGCCATGTCTCAACACAGAGGATACTTCTCCAAAGCTCATCCATACCAGAGACATGAACTCTCTTCAGCAAGATCACAGCCTCCAACATCTTTCAAGCAATTCCATCACATAAACCAAGCCGTTTGGGCTAGTGTAATTGTTTCTATCATTTAGTTTACCTTGCCTTGTGTCTGTTTATGTGACTGTACAGTCATTGTCACACCCACCATGTGTGTGTGTCGCCCTGTCATTTATGCCATTCATATATGTGTTTTATGTGTAAGTTGAATCACAGCAAACGTTCCTGCATATAGAGCATGTGTGCTGCAATATTCCACACACCACAATTATGTCTGTCATCCTTTTAAGAACGCACTTGTCTACCAACTTTTACTCCAGTGCAAACCACAATATAGCAAATTGCACATGTTTAATCATTTATTAAGCTGATTAGTCTTTGCAATACATTATTCTTATCATTCTTCCGTCATGCAGCTAGGCTACTTCCGTTATGCTTTCCATTCCACAATCTATAGTCTTAAAGAATTCAAATTCCTGCCGCACGACATTCAGAGTCGCCTGCTTCACAACTCGTCTACAAGCACAGAGGTGCTTGACTCTGGTAACGTTATTTACATGTGGCAAGGGCAGCATATTTCTCCAGCAACTTCTTTAGGGTTTGGCTAGGACCACTGTAAGAGACCATTCTCTGCACTAAAGAGTCACAAGCATGTTTTTACAATGACAATGATTGCCACCTTTCATGACACTTTTAAAGCCATCTGTGTTGAAAATCGTGGGCATGTCTCTAAGCAGCCATGTCTCAACACAGAGGATACTTCTCCAAAGCTCATCCATACCAGAGACATGAACTCTCTTCAGCAAGATCACAGCCTCCAACATCTTTCAAGCAATTCCATCACATAAACCAAGCCGTTTGGGCTAGTGTAATTGTTTCTATCATTTAGTTTACCTTGCCTTGTGTCTGTTTATGTGACTCTACAGTCATTGTCACACCCACCATGTGTGTGTGTGTGTGTGTGTGTGTCGCACTGTCATTTATGCCATTCATATATGTGTTTTATGTGTAAGTTGAATCACAGCAAACGTTCCTGCATATAGAGCATGTGTGCTGCAATATTCCACACACCACAATTATGTCTGTCATCCTTTTAAGAACGCACTTGTCTACCAACTTTTACTCCAGTGCAAACCACAATATAGCAAATTGCACATGTTTAATCATTTATTAAGCTGATTAGTCTTTGCAATACATTATTCTTATCATTCTTCCGTCATGCAGCTAGGCTACTTCCGTTATGCTTTCCATTCCACAATCTATAGTCTTAAAGAATTCAAATTCCTGCCGCGCGACATTCAGAGTCGCCTGCTTCACAACTCGTCTACAAGCACAGAGGTGCTTGACTCTGGTAACGTTATTTACATGTGGCAAGGGCAGCATATTTCTCCAGCAACTTCTTTAGGGTTTGGCTAGGACCACTGTAAGAGACCATTCTCTGCACTAAAGAGTCACAAGCATGTTTTTACAATGACAATGATTGCCACCTTTTATGACACTTTTAAAGCCATTTGTGTTGAAAATCGTGGGCATGTCTCTAAGCAGCCATGTCTCAACACAGAGGATACTTCTCCAAAGCTCATCCATACCAGAGACATGAACTCTCTTCAGCAAGATCACAGCCTCCAACATCTTTCAAGCAATTCCATCACATAAACCAAGCCGTTTGGGCTAGTGTAATTGTTTCTATCATTTAGTTTACCTTGCCTTGTGTCTGTTTATGTGACTGTACAGTCATTGTCACACCCACCATGTGTGTGTGTCGCCCTGTCATTTATGCCATTCATATATGTGTTTTATGTGTAAGTTGAATCACAGCAAACGTTCCTGCATATAGAGCATGTGTGCTGCAATATTCCACACACCACAATTATGTCTGTCATCCTTTTAAGAACGCACTTGTCTACCAACTTTTACTCCAGTGCAAACCACAATATAGCAAATTGCACATGTTTAATCATTTATTAAGCTGATTAGTCTTTGCAATACATTATTCTTATCATTCTTCCGTCATGCAGCTAGGCTACTTCCGTTATGCTTTCCATTCCACAATCTATAGTCTTAAAGAATTCAAATTCCTGCCGCGCGACATTCAGAGTCGCCTGCTTCACAACTCGTCTACAAGCACAGAGGTGCTTGACTCTGGTAACGTTATTTACATGTGGCAAGGGCAGCATATTTCTCCAGCAACTTCTTTAGGGTTTGGCTAGGACCACTGTAAGAGACCATTCTCTGCACTAAAGAGTCACAAGCATGTTTTTACAATGACAATGATTGCCACCTTTCATGACACTTTTAAAGCCATCTGTGTTGAAAATCGTGGGCATGTCTCTAAGCAGCCATGTCTCAACACAGAGGATACTTCTCCAAAGCTCATCCATACCAGAGACATGAACTCTCTTCAGCAAGATCACAGCCTCCAACATCTTTCAAGCAATTCCATCACATAAACCAAGCCGTTTGGGCTAGTGTAATTGTTTCTATCATTTAGTTTACCTTGCCTTGTGTCTGTTTATGTGACTGTACAGTCATTGTCACACCCACCATGTGTGTGTGTCGCCCTGTCATTTATGCCATTCATATATGTGTTTTATGTGTAAGTTGAATCACAGCAAACGTTCCTGCATATAGAGCATGTGTGCTGCAATATTCCACACACCACAATTATGTCTGTCATCCTTTTAAGAACGCACTTGTCTACCAACTTTTACTCCAGTGCAAACCACAATATAGCAAATTGCACATGTTTAATCATTTATTAAGCTGATTAGTCTTTGCAATACATTATTCTTATCATTCTTCCGTCATGCAGCTAGGCTACTTCCGTTATGCTTTCCATTCCACAATCTATAGTCTTAAAGAATTCAAATTCCTGCCGCGCGACATTCAGAGTCGCCTGCTTCACAACTCGTCTACAAGCACAGAGGTGCTTGACTCTGGTAACGTTATTTACATGTGGCAAGGGCAGCATATTTCTCCAGCAACTTCTTTAGGGTTTGGCTAGGACCACTGTAAGAGACCATTCTCTGCACTAAAGAGTCACAAGCATGTTTTTACAATGACAATGATTGCCACCTTTCATGACACTTTTAAAGCCATCTGTGTTGAAAATCGGGGGCATGTCTCTAAGCAGCCATGTCTCAACACAGAGGATACTTCTCCAAAGCTCATCCATACCAGAGACATGAACTCTCTTCAGCAAGATCACAGCCTCCAACATCTTTCAAGCAATTCCATCACATAAACCAAGCCGTTTGGGCTAGTGTAATTGTTTCTATCATTTAGTTTACCTTGCCTTGTGTCTGTTTATGTGACTGTACAGTCATTGTCACACCCACCATGTGTGTGTGTCGCCCTGTCATTTATGCCATTCATATATGTGTTTTATGTGTAAGTTGAATCACAGCAAACGTTCCTGCATATAGAGCATGTGTGCTGCAATATTCCACACACCACAATTATGTCTGTCATCCTTTTAAGAACGCACTTGTCTACCAACTTTTACTCCAGTGCAAACCACAATATAGCAAATTGCACATGTTTAATCATTTATTAAGCTGATTAGTCTTTGCAATACATTATTCTTATCATTCTTCCGTCATGCAGCTAGGCTACTTCCGTTATGCTTTCCATTCCACAATCTATAGTCTTAAAGAATTCAAATTCCTGCCGCGCGACATTCAGAGTCGCCTGCTTCACAACTCGTCTACAAGCACAGAGGTGCTTGACTCTGGTAACGTTATTTACATGTGGCAAGGGCAGCATATTTCTCCAGCAACTTCTTTAGGGTTTGGCTAGGACCACTGTAAGAGACCATTCTCTGCACTAAAGAGTCACAAGCATGTTTTTACAATGACAATGATTGCAACCTTTCATGACACTTTTAAAGCCATCTGTGTTGAAAATCGTGGGCATGTCTCTAAGCAGCCATGTCTCAACACAGAGGATACTTCTCCAAAGCTCATCCATACCAGAGACATGAACTCTCTTCAGCAAGATCACAGCCTCCAACATCTTTCAAGCAATTCCATCACATAAACCAAGCCGTTTGGGCTAGTGTAATTGTTTCTATCATTTAGTTTACCTTGCCTTGTGTCTGTTTATGTGACTGTACAGTCATTGTCACACCCACCATGTGTGTGTGTCGCCCTGTCATTTATGCCATTCATATATGTGTTTTATGTGTAAGTTGAATCACAGCAAATGTTCCTGCATATAGAGCATGTGTGCTGCAATATTCCACACACCACAATTATGTCTGTCATCCTTTTAAGAACGCACTTGTCTACCAACTTTTACTCCAGTGCAAACCACAATATAGCAAATTGCACATGTTTAATCATTTATTAAGCTGATTAGTCTTTGCAATACATTATTCTTATCATTCTTCCGTCATGCAGCTAGGCTACTTCCGTTATGCTTTCCATTCCACAATCTATAGTCTTAAAGAATTCAAATTCCTGCCGCGCGACATTCAGAGTCGCCTGCTTCACAACTCGTCTACAAGCACAGAGGTGCTTGACTCTGGTAACGTTATTTACATGTGGCAAGGGCAGCATATTTCTCCAGCAACTTCTTTAGGGTTTGGCTAGGACCACTGTAAGAGACCATTCTCTGCACTAAAGAGTCACAAGCATGTTTTTACAATGACAATGATTGCCACCTTTCATGACACTTTTAAAGCCATTTGTGTTGAAAATCGTGGGCATGTCTCTAAGCAGCCATGTCTCAACACAGAGGATACTTCTCCAAAGCTCATCCATACCAGAGACATGAACTCTCTTCAGCAAGATCACAGCCTCCAACATCTTTCAAGCAATTCCATCACATAAACCAAGCCGTTTGGGCTAGTGTAATTGTTTCTATCATTTAGTTTACCTTGCCTTGTGTCTGTTTATGTGACTGTACAGTCATTGTCACACCCACCATGTGTGTGTGTCGCCCTGTCATTTATGCCATTCATATATGTGTTTTATGTGTAAGTTGAATCACAGCAAACGTTCCTGCATATAGAGCATGTGTGCTGCAATATTCCACACACCACAATTATGTCTGTCATCCTTTTAAGAACGCACTTGTCTACCAACTTTTACTCCAGTGCAAACCACAATATAGCAAATTGCACATGTTTAATCATTTATTAAGCTGATTAGTCTTTGCAATACATTATTCTTATCATTCTTCCGTCATGCAGCTAGGCTACTTCCGTTATGCTTTCCATTCCACAATCTATAGTCTTAAAGAATTCAAATTCCTGCCGCGCGACATTCAGAGTCGCCTGCTTCACAACTCGTCTACAAGCACAGAGGTGCTTGACTCTGGTAACGTTATTTACATGTGGCAAGGGCAGCATATTTCTCCAGCAACTTCTTTAGGGTTTGGCTAGGACCACTGTAAGAGACCATTCTCTGCACTAAAGAGTCACAAGCATGTTTTTACAATGACAATGATTGCCACCTTTTATGACACTTTTAAAGCCATTTGTGTTGAAAATCGTGGGCATGTCTCTAAGCAGCCATGTCTCAACACAGAGGATACTTCTCCAAAGCTCATCCATACCAGAGACATGAACTCTCTTCAGCAAGATCACAGCCTCCAACATCTTTCAAGCAATTCCATCACATAAACCAAGCCGTTTGGGCTAGTGTAATTGTTTCTATCATTTAGTTTACCTTGCCTTGTGTCTGTTTATGTGACTGTACAGTCATTGTCACACCCACCATGTGTGTGTGTCGCCCTGTCATTTATGCCATTCATATATGTGTTTTATGTGTAAGTTGAATCACAGCAAACGTTCCTGCATATAGAGCATGTGTGCTGCAATATTCCACACACCACAATTATGTCTGTCATCCTTTTAAGAACGCACTTGTCTACCAACTTTTACTCCAGTGCAAACCACAATATAGCAAATTGCACATGTTTAATCATTTATTAAGCTGATTAGTCTTTGCAATACATTATTCTTATCATTCTTCCGTCATGCAGCTAGGCTACTTCCGTTATGCTTTCCATTCCACAATCTATAGTCTTAAAGAATTCAAATTCCTGCCGCGCGACATTCAGAGTCGCCTGCTTCACAACTCGTCTACAAGCACAGAGGTGCTTGACTCTGGTAACGTTATTTACATGTGGCAAGGGCAGCATATTTCTCCAGCAACTTCTTTAGGGTTTGGCTAGGACCACTGTAAGAGACCATTCTCTGCACTAAAGAGTCACAAGCATGTTTTTACAATGACAATGATTGCCACCTTTCATGACACTTTTAAAGCCATCTGTGTTGAAAATCGTGGGCATGTCTCTAAGCAGCCATGTCTCAACACAGAGGATACTTCTCCAAAGCTCATCCATACCAGAGACATGAACTCTCTTCAGCAAGATCACAGCCTCCAACATCTTTCAAGCAATTCCATCACATAAACCAAGCCGTTTGGGCTAGTGTAATTGTTTCTATCATTTAGTTTACCTTGCCTTGTGTCTGTTTATGTGACTGTACAGTCATTGTCACACCCACCATGTGTGTGTGTCGCCCTGTCATTTATGCCATTCATATATGTGTTTTATGTGTAAGTTGAATCACAGCAAACGTTCCTGCATATAGAGCATGTGTGCTGCAATATTCCACACACCACAATTATGTCTGTCATCCTTTTAAGAACGCACTTGTCTACCAACTTTTACTCCAGTGCAAACCACAATATAGCAAATTGCACATGTTTAATCATTTATTAAGCTGATTAGTCTTTGCAATACATTATTCTTATCATTCTTCCGTCATGCAGCTAGGCTACTTCCGTTATGCTTTCCATTCCACAATCTATAGTCTTAAAGAATTCAAATTCCTGCCGCGCGACATTCAGAGTCGCCTGCTTCACAACTCGTCTACAAGCACAGAGGTGCTTGACTCTGGTAACGTTATTTACATGTGGCAAGGGCAGCATATTTCTCCAGCAACTTCTTTAGGGTTTGGCTAGGACCACTGTAAGAGACCATTCTCTGCACTAAAGAGTCACAAGCATGTTTTTACAATGACAATGATTGCCACCTTTCATGACACTTTTAAAGCCATCTGTGTTGAAAATCGTGGGCATGTCTCTAAGCAGCCATGTCTCAACACAGAGGATACTTCTCCAAAGCTCATCCATACCAGAGACATGAACTCTCTTCAGCAAGATCACAGCCTCCAACATCTTTCAAGCAATTCCATCACATAAACCAAGCCGTTTGGGCTAGTGTAATTGTTTCTATCATTTAGTTTACCTTGCCTTGTGTCTGTTTATGTGACTGTACAGTCATTGTCACACCCACCATGTGTGTGTGTCGCCCTGTCATTTATGCCATTCATATATGTGTTTTATGTGTAAGTTGAATCACAGCAAACGTTCCTGCATATAGAGCATGTGTGCTGCAATATTCCACACACCACAATTATGTCTGTCATCCTTTTAAGAACGCACTTGTCTACCAACTTTTACTCCAGTGCAAACCACAATATAGCAAATTGCACATGTTTAATCATTTATTAAGCTGATTAGTCTTTGCAATACATTATTCTTATCATTCTTCCGTCATGCAGCTAGGCTACTTCCGTTATGCTTTCCATTCCACAATCTATAGTCTTAAAGAATTCAAATTCCTGCCGCGCGACATTCAGAGTCGCCTGCTTCACAACTCGTCTACAAGCACAGAGGTGCTTGACTCTGGTAACGTTATTTACATGTGGCAAGGGCAGCATATTTCTCCAGCAACTTCTTTAGGGTTTGGCTAGGACCACTGTAAGAGACCATTCTCTGCACTAAAGAGTCACAAGCATGTTTTTACAATGACAATGATTGCCACCTTTCATGACACTTTTAAAGCCATCTGTGTTGAAAATCGTGGGCATGTCTCTAAGCAGCCATGTCTCAACACAGAGGATACTTCTCCAAAGCTCATCCATACCAGAGACATGAACTCTCTTCAGCAAGATCACAGCCTCCAACATCTTTCAAGCAATTCCATCAAATAAACCAAGCCGTTTGGGCTAGTGTAATTGTTTCTATCATTTAGTTTACCTTGCCTTGTGTCTGTTTATGTGACTGTACAGTCATTGTCACACCCACCATGTGTGTGTGTCGCCCTGTCATTTATGCCATTCATATATGTGTTTTATGTGTAAGTTGAATCACAGCAAACGTTCCTGCATATAGAGCATGTGTGCTGCAATATTCCACACACCACAATTATGTCTGTCATCCTTTTAAGAACGCACTTGTCTACCAACTTTTACTCCAGTGCAAACCACAATATAGCAAATTGCACATGTTTAATCATTTATTAAGCTGATTAGTCTTTGCAATACATTATTCTTATCATTCTTCCGTCATGCAGCTAGGCTACTTCCGTTATGCTTTCCATTCCACAATCTATAGTCTTAAAGAATTCAAATTCCTGCCGCGCGACATTCAGAGTCGCCTGCTTCACAACTCGTCTACAAGCACAGAGGTGCTTGACTCTGGTAACGTTATTTACATGTGGCAAGGGCAGCATATTTCTCCAGCAACTTCTTTAGGGTTTGGCTAGGACCACTGTAAGAGACCATTCTCTGCACTAAAGAGGCGCAAGCATGTTTTTACAATGACAATGATTGCCACCTTTCATGACACTTTTAAAGCCATCTGTGTTGAAAATCGTGGGCATGTCTCTAAGCAGCCATGTCTCAACACAGAGGATACTTCTCCAAAGCTCATCCATACCAGAGACATGAACTCTCTTCAGCAAGATCACAGCCTCCAACATCTTTCAAGCAATTCCATCACATAAACCAAGCCGTTTGGGCTAGTGTAATTGTTTCTATCATTTAGTTTACCTTGCCTTGTGTCTGTTTATGTGACTGTACAGTCATTGTCACACCCACCATGTGTGTGTGTCGCCCTGTCATTTATGCCATTCATATATGTGTTTTATGTGTAAGTTGAATCACAGCAAACGTTCCTGCATATAGAGCATGTGTGCTGCAATATTCCACACACCACAATTATGTCTGTCATCCTTTTAAGAACGCACTTGTCTACCAACTTTTACTCCAGTGCAAACCACAATATAGCAAATTGCACATGTTTAATCATTTATTAAGCTGATTAGTCTTTGCAATACATTATTCTTATCATTCTTCCGTCATGCAGCTAGGCTACTTCCGTTATGCTTTCCATTCCACAATCTATAGTCTTAAAGAATTCAAATTCCTGCCGCGCGACATTCAGAGTCGCCTGCTTCACAACTCGTCTACAAGCACAGAGGTGCTTGACTCTGGTAACGTTATTTACATGTGGCAAGGGCAGCATATTTCTCCAGCAACTTCTTTAGGGTTTGGCTAGGACCACTGTAAGAGACCATTCTCTGCACTAAAGAGTCACAAGCATGTTTTTACAATGACAATGATTGCCACCTTTCATGACACTTTTAAAGCCATCTGTGTTGAAAATCGTGGGCATGTCTCTAAGCAGCCATGTCTCAACACAGAGGATACTTCTCCAAAGCTCATCCATACCAGAGACATGAACTCTCTTCAGCAAGATCACAGCCTCCAACATCTTTCAAGCAATTCCATCAAATAAACCAAGCCGTTTGGGCTAGTGTAATTGTTTCTATCATTTAGTTTACCTTGCCTTGTGTCTGTTTATGTGACTGTACAGTCATTGTCACACCCACCATGTGTGTGTGTCGCCCTGTCATTTATGCCATTCATATATGTGTTTTATGTGTAAGTTGAATCACAGCAAACGTTCCTGCATATAGAGCATGTGTGCTGCAATATTCCACACACCACAATTATGTCTGTCATCCTTTTAAGAACGCACTTGTCTACCAACTTTTACTCCAGTGCAAACCACAATATAGCAAATTGCACATGTTTAATCATTTATTAAGCTGATTAGTCTTTGCAATACATTATTCTTATCATTCTTCCGTCATGCAGCTAGGCTACTTCCGTTATGCTTTCCATTCCACAATCTATAGTCTTAAAGAATTCAAATTCCTGCCGCGCGACATTCAGAGTCGCCTGCTTCACAACTCGTCTACAAGCACAGAGGTGCTTGACTCTGGTAACGTTATTTACATGTGGCAAGGGCAGCATATTTCTCCAGCAACTTCTTTAGGGTTTGGCTAGGACCACTGTAAGAGACCATTCTCTGCACTAAAGAGGCGCAAGCATGTTTTTACAATGACAATGATTGCCACCTTTCATGACACTTTTAAAGCCATCTGTGTTGAAAATCGTGGGCATGTCTCTAAGCAGCCATGTCTCAACACAGAGGATACTTCTCCAAAGCTCATCCATACCAGAGACATGAACTCTCTTCAGCAAGATCACAGCCTCCAACATCTTTCAAGCAATTCCATCACATAAACCAAGCCGTTTGGGCTAGTGTAATTGTTTCTATCATTTAGTTTACCTTGCCTTGTGTCTGTTTATGTGACTGTACAGTCATTGTCACACCCACCATGTGTGTGTGTCGCCCTGTCATTTATGCCATTCATATATGTGTTTTATGTGTAAGTTGAATCACAGCAAACGTTCCTGCATATAGAGCATGTGTGCTGCAATATTCCACACACCACAATTATGTCTGTCATCCTTTTAAGAACGCACTTGTCTACCAACTTTTACTCCAGTGCAAACCACAATATAGCAAATTGCACATGTTTAATCATTTATTAAGCTGATTAGTCTTTGCAATACATTATTCTTATCATTCTTCCGTCATGCAGCTAGGCTACTTCCGTTATGCTTTCCATTCCACAATCTATAGTCTTAAAGAATTCAAATTCCTGCCGCGCGACATTCAGAGTCGCCTGCTTCACAACTCGTCTACAAGCACAGAGGTGCTTGACTCTGGTAACGTTATTTACATGTGGCAAGGGCAGCATATTTCTCCAGCAACTTCTTTAGGGTTTGGCTAGGACCACTGTAAGAGACCATTCTCTGCACTAAAGAGGCGCAAGCATGTTTTTACAATGACAATGATTGCCACCTTTCATGACACTTTTAAAGCCATCTGTGTTGAAAATCGTGGGCATGTCTCTAAGCAGCCATGTCTCAACACAGAGGATACTTCTCCAAAGCTCATCCATACCAGAGACATGAACTCTCTTCAGCAAGATCACAGCCTCCAACATCTTTCAAGCAATTCCATCACATAAACCAAGCCGTTTGGGCTAGTGTAATTGTTTCTATCATTTAGTTTACCTTGCCTTGTGTCTGTTTATGTGACTGTACAGTCATTGTCACACCCACCATGTGTGTGTGTCGCCCTGTCATTTATGCCATTCATATATGTGTTTTATGTGTAAGTTGAATCACAGCAAACGTTCCTGCATATAGAGCATGTGTGCTGCAATATTCCACACACCACAATTATGTCTGTCATCCTTTTAAGAACGCACTTGTCTACCAACTTTTACTCCAGTGCAAACCACAATATAGCAAATTGCACATGTTTAATCATTTATTAAGCTGATTAGTCTTTGCAATACATTATTCTTATCATTCTTCCGTCATGCAGCTAGGCTACTTCCGTTATGCTTTCCATTCCACAATCTATAGTCTTAAAGAATTCAAATTCCTGCCGCGCGACATTCAGAGTCGCCTGCTTCACAACTCGTCTACAAGCACAGAGGTGCTTGACTCTGGTAACGTTATTTACATGTGGCAAGGGCAGCATATTTCTCCAGCAACTTCTTTAGGGTTTGGCTAGGACCACTGTAAGAGACCATTCTCTGCACTAAAGAGTCACAAGCATGTTTTTACAATGACAATGATTGCCACCTTTCATGACACTTTTAAAGCCATCTGTGTTGAAAATCGTGGGCATGTCTCTAAGCAGCCATGTCTCAACACAGAGGATACTTCTCCAAAGCTCATCCATACCAGAGACATGAACTCTCTTCAGCAAGATCACAGCCTCCAACATCTTTCAAGCAATTCCATCAAATAAACCAAGCCGTTTGGGCTAGTGTAATTGTTTCTATCATTTAGTTTACCTTGCCTTGTGTCTGTTTATGTGACTGTACAGTCATTGTCACACCCACCATGTGTGTGTGTCGCCCTGTCATTTATGCCATTCATATATGTGTTTTATGTGTAAGTTGAATCACAGCAAACGTTCCTGCATATAGAGCATGTGTGCTGCAATATTCCACACACCACAATTATGTCTGTCATCCTTTTAAGAACGCACTTGTCTACCAACTTTTACTCCAGTGCAAACCACAATATAGCAAATTGCACATGTTTAATCATTTATTAAGCTGATTAGTCTTTGCAATACATTATTCTTATCATTCTTCCGTCATGCAGCTAGGCTACTTCCGTTATGCTTTCCATTCCACAATCTATAGTCTTAAAGAATTCAAATTCCTGCCGCGCGACATTCAGAGTCGCCTGCTTCACAACTCGTCTACAAGCACAGAGGTGCTTGACTCTGGTAACGTTATTTACATGTGGCAAGGGCAGCATATTTCTCCAGCAACTTCTTTAGGGTTTGGCTAGGACCACTGTAAGAGACCATTCTCTGCACTAAAGAGGCGCAAGCATGTTTTTACAATGACAATGATTGCCACCTTTCATGACACTTTTAAAGCCATCTGTGTTGAAAATCGTGGGCATGTCTCTAAGCAGCCATGTCTCAACACAGAGGATACTTCTCCAAAGCTCATCCATACCAGAGACATGAACTCTCTTCAGCAAGATCACAGCCTCCAACATCTTTCAAGCAATTCCATCACATAAACCAAGCCGTTTGGGCTAGTGTAATTGTTTCTATCATTTAGTTTACCTTGCCTTGTGTCTGTTTATGTGACTGTACAGTCATTGTCACACCCACCATGTGTGTGTGTCGCCCTGTCATTTATGCCATTCATATATGTGTTTTATGTGTAAGTTGAATCACAGCAAACGTTCCTGCATATAGAGCATGTGTGCTGCAATATTCCACACACCACAATTATGTCTGTCATCCTTTTAAGAACGCACTTGTCTACCAACTTTTACTCCAGTGCAAACCACAATATAGCAAATTGCACATGTTTAATCATTTATTAAGCTGATTAGTCTTTGCAATACATTATTCTTATCATTCTTCCGTCATGCAGCTAGGCTACTTCCGTTATGCTTTCCATTCCACAATCTATAGTCTTAAAGAATTCAAATTCCTGCCGCGCGACATTCAGAGTCGCCTGCTTCACAACTCGTCTACAAGCACAGAGGTGCTTGACTCTGGTAACGTTATTTACATGTGGCAAGGGCAGCATATTTCTCCAGCAACTTCTTTAGGGTTTGGCTAGGACCACTGTAAGAGACCATTCTCTGCACTAAAGAGTCACAAGCATGTTTTTACAATGACAATGATTGCCACCTTTCATGACACTTTTAAAGCCATCTGTGTTGAAAATCGTGGGCATGTCTCTAAGCAGCCATGTCTCAACACAGAGGATACTTCTCCAAAGCTCATCCATACCAGAGACATGAACTCTCTTCAGCAAGATCACAGCCTCCAACATCTTTCAAGCAATTCCATCAAATAAACCAAGCCGTTTGGGCTAGTGTAATTGTTTCTATCATTTAGTTTACCTTGCCTTGTGTCTGTTTATGTGACTGTACAGTCATTGTCACACCCACCATGTGTGTGTGTCGCCCTGTCATTTATGCCATTCATATATGTGTTTTATGTGTAAGTTGAATCACAGCAAACGTTCCTGCATATAGAGCATGTGTGCTGCAATATTCCACACACCACAATTATGTCTGTCATCCTTTTAAGAACGCACTTGTCTACCAACTTTTACTCCAGTGCAAACCACAATATAGCAAATTGCACATGTTTAATCATTTATTAAGCTGATTAGTCTTTGCAATACATTATTCTTATCATTCTTCCGTCATGCAGCTAGGCTACTTCCGTTATGCTTTCCATTCCACAATCTATAGTCTTAAAGAATTCAAATTCCTGCCGCGCGACATTCAGAGTCGCCTGCTTCACAACTCGTCTACAAGCACAGAGGTGCTTGACTCTGGTAACGTTATTTACATGTGGCAAGGGCAGCATATTTCTCCAGCAACTTCTTTAGGGTTTGGCTAGGACCACTGTAAGAGACCATTCTCTGCACTAAAGAGGCGCAAGCATGTTTTTACAATGACAATGATTGCCACCTTTCATGACACTTTTAAAGCCATCTGTGTTGAAAATCGTGGGCATGTCTCTAAGCAGCCATGTCTCAACACAGAGGATACTTCTCCAAAGCTCATCCATACCAGAGACATGAACTCTCTTCAGCAAGATCACAGCCTCCAACATCTTTCAAGCAATTCCATCACATAAACCAAGCCGTTTGGGCTAGTGTAATTGTTTCTATCATTTAGTTTACCTTGCCTTGTGTCTGTTTATGTGACTGTACAGTCATTGTCACACCCACCATGTGTGTGTGTCGCCCTGTCATTTATGCCATTCATATATGTGTTTTATGTGTAAGTTGAATCACAGCAAACGTTCCTGCATATAGAGCATGTGTGCTGCAATATTCCACACACCACAATTATGTCTGTCATCCTTTTAAGAACGCACTTGTCTACCAACTTTTACTCCAGTGCAAACCACAATATAGCAAATTGCACATGTTTAATCATTTATTAAGCTGATTAGTCTTTGCAATACATTATTCTTATCATTCTTCCGTCATGCAGCTAGGCTACTTCCGTTATGCTTTCCATTCCACAATCTATAGTCTTAAAGAATTCAAATTCCTGCCGCGCGACATTCAGAGTCGCCTGCTTCACAACTCGTCTACAAGCACAGAGGTGCTTGACTCTGGTAACGTTATTTACATGTGGCAAGGGCAGCATATTTCTCCAGCAACTTCTTTAGGGTTTGGCTAGGACCACTGTAAGAGACCATTCTCTGCACTAAAGAGGCGCAAGCATGTTTTTACAATGACAATGATTGCCACCTTTCATGACACTTTTAAAGCCATCTGTGTTGAAAATCGTGGGCATGTCTCTAAGCAGCCATGTCTCAACACAGAGGATACTTCTCCAAAGCTCATCCATACCAGAGACATGAACTCTCTTCAGCAAGATCACAGCCTCCAACATCTTTCAAGCAATTCCATCACATAAACCAAGCCGTTTGGGCTAGTGTAATTGTTTCTATCATTTAGTTTACCTTGCCTTGTGTCTGTTTATGTGACTGTACAGTCATTGTCACACCCACCATGTGTGTGTGTCGCCCTGTCATTTATGCCATTCATATATGTGTTTTATGTGTAAGTTGAATCACAGCAAACGTTCCTGCATATAGAGCATGTGTGCTGCAATATTCCACACACCACAATTATGTCTGTCATCCTTTTAAGAACGCACTTGTCTACCAACTTTTACTCCAGTGCAAACCACAATATAGCAAATTGCACATGTTTAATCATTTATTAAGCTGATTAGTCTTTGCAATACATTATTCTTATCATTCTTCCGTCATGCAGCTAGGCTACTTCCGTTATGCTTTCCATTCCACAATCTATAGTCTTAAAGAATTCAAATTCCTGCCGCGCGACATTCAGAGTCGCCTGCTTCACAACTCGTCTACAAGCACAGAGGTGCTTGACTCTGGTAACGTTATTTACATGTGGCAAGGGCAGCATATTTCTCCAGCAACTTCTTTAGGGTTTGGCTAGGACCACTGTAAGAGACCATTCTCTGCACTAAAGAGTCACAAGCATGTTTTTACAATGACAATGATTGCCACCTTTCATGACACTTTTAAAGCCATCTGTGTTGAAAATCGTGGGCATGTCTCTAAGCAGCCATGTCTCAACACAGAGGATACTTCTCCAAAGCTCATCCATACCAGAGACATGAACTCTCTTCAGCAAGATCACAGCCTCCAACATTTTTCAAGCAATTCCATCACATAAACCAAGCCGTTTGGGCTAGTGTAATTGTTTCTATCATTTAGTTTACCTTGCCTTGTGTCTGTTTATGTGACTGTACAGTCATTGTCACACCCACCATGTGTGTGTGTCGCCCTGTCATTTATGCCATTCATATATGTGTTTTATGTGTAAGTTGAATCACAGCAAACGTTCCTGCATATAGAGCATGTGTGCTGCAATATTCCACACACCACAATTATGTCTGTCATCCTTTTAAGAACGCACTTGTCTACCAACTTTTACTCCAGTGCAAACCACAATATAGCAAAATACACGTGGCAAGCCATACATGACCCATGAGTAGACCATATACTGTTCACTAATCATATTACTTATTACATTATATCCAGTCATCTTACAACAGTCCTCAGGACACGTATACTTCAAAAAAGATAATAATTATCATTGGTCATTCTACAAAAAGAAGAAAATGTGAAATGTATTCTCACTATACCTGTTCAGAACAGTTGGTAGACGTCAAAACTCATTACAAAGGCACAAACTTTATTAAAATGACAAACTTTAGAGGATAGAAAGTTACCACTAATTAATTTGTAAATGAACAAAAACGCACGAGTGGCGCTTTTGTTTGTATTTCTTTTGAATTTGTTGTGCCGTTGCCTTGGTAATATGCCTAAAGCCTAAGGGCACCGCCTCCTTTTGATTATTCTTTTTATAATCTACAAAATAAAACATTTCAGTCACATAAACACACATAGGGCAAGGTAAACTAAATGACACAAATAATTACACACATATTTAATCATTGTACATTATCATAACGAAATGCAGATCAATACCGAAGCCACGGGGGCTCATGGGTAAGTCGGGTAGTCCCCCATTCGACCGACGCAAATTACCCATAAAACCCGCCGCGGCTCCGGAATTGATATGTTTACATTATATTTATGTTGTACAAATATTATATACGTGTATAATTGTTTGTATCATTTAGTTTACTTTGCCTCGTGTCTGTTTATGTGACTGTACAGTCGTTGTGACTCCCACCACGTGTGTGTGTCGCCAGGGACTTACCGCCCTTCAAATATCTTTTATGGCTAATTTAAATAAAGGCGGAGTCATCACGTTTTCACCGCGTGTTCTGCTATTTTTCAGTCACTACAATCAAGTCCGTCTCCCTTTTCATTTGTAAATGAACTAAAACGCACGAGTGGCTCTTTTGTTTGTATTTCTTTTCTATTTGTTGTGCTGTTGCCTTGGTAATTTGCCTAAAGCCAAAGGGCACCACCTCCTTTTCATTATTCTTTTTATAATCTACAAAATAAAACATTTCAGTCACATAAACACACATAGGGCAAGGTAAACTAAATGACACAAATAATTACACACATATTTAATCATTGTACATTATCATAACGAAATGCAGATCAATACCGAAGCCACGGGGGCTCATGGGTAAGTCGGGTAGTCCCCCATTCGACCGACGCAAATTACCCATAAAACCTGCCGCGGCTCCGGAATTGATATGTTTACATTATATTTATGTTGTACAAATATTATATACGTGTATAATTGTTTGTATCATTTAGTTTACTTTGCCTCGTGTCTGTTTATGTGACTGTACAGTCGTTGTGACTCCCGCCGTGTGTGTGTCGCCAGGGACTTACCGCCCTTCAAATATCTTTTATGGCTTATTTACATAAAGGCGGAGTCATCACGTTTTCACCGTGTGTTCTGCTATTTTTCAGTCACTACAATCAAGTCCGTCTCCCTTTTCATTTGTAAATGAACTAAAACGCACGAGTGGCTCTTTTTGTTTGTATTTCTTTTCTATTTGTTGTGCCGTTGCCTTGGTAATATGCCTAAAGCCAAAGGGCACCACCTCCTTTTCATTATTCTTTTTATAATCTACAAAATAAAACATTTCAGCCGCGGCTCCGGTATTCATGTGTTTTACATTATGGTTATATTCTACAATTATTAAATACGTGTATAATTGTTTCTATCATTTAGTTTACCTTGCCTTGTGTCTGTTTATGTGACTCTACAGTCATTGTCACACCCACCATGTGTGTGTGTGTGTGTGTGTGTGTGTGTCGCACTGTCATTTATGCCATTCATATATGTGTTTTATGTGTAAGTTGAATCACAGCAAACGTTCCTGCATATAGAGCATGTGTGCTGCAATATTCCACACACCACAATTATGTCTGTCATCCTTTTAAGAACGCACTTGTCTACCAACTTTTACTCCAGTGCAAACCACAATATAGCAAATTGCACATGTTTAATCATTTATTAAGCTGATTAGTCTTTGCAATACATTATTCTTATCATTCTTCCGTCATGCAGCTAGGCTACTTCCGTTATGCTTTCCATTCCACAATCTATAGTCTTAAAGAATTCAAATTCCTGCCGCGCGACATTCAGAGTCGCCTGCTTCACAACTCGTCTACAAGCACAGAGGTGCTTGACTCTGGTAACGTTATTTACATGTGGCAAGGGCAGCATATTTCTCCAGCAACTTCTTTAGGGTTTGGCTAGGACCACTGTAAGAGACCATTCTCTGCACTAAAGAGTCACAAGCATGTTTTTACAATGACAATGATTGCCACCTTTCATGACACTTTTAAAGCCATCTGTGTTGAAAATCGTGGGCATGTCTCTAAGCAGCCATGTCTCAACACAGAGGATACTTCTCCAAAGCTCATCCATACCAGAGACATGAACTCTCTTCAGCAAGATCACAGCCTCCAACATCTTTCAAGCAATTCCATCACATAAACCAAGCCGTTTGGGCTAGTGTAATTGTTTCTATCATTTAGTTTACCTTGCCTTGTGTCTGTTTATGTGACTGTACAGTCATTGTCACACCCACCATGTGTGTGTGTCGCCCTGTCATTTATGCCATTCATATATGTGTTTTATGTGTAAGTTGAATCACAGCAAACGTTCCTGCATATAGAGCATGTGTGCTGCAATATTCCACACACCACAATTATGTCTGTCATCCTTTTAAGAACGCACTTGTCTACCAACTTTTACTCCAGTGCAAACCACAATATAGCAAATTGCACATGTTTAATCATTTATTAAGCTGATTAGTCTTTGCAATACATTATTCTTATCATTCTTCCGTCATGCAGCTAGGCTACTTCCGTTATGCTTTCCATTCCACAATCTATAGTCTTAAAGAATTCAAATTCCTGCCGCGCGACATTCAGAGTCGCCTGCTTCACAACTCGTCTACAAGCACAGAGGTGCTTGACTCTGGTAACGTTATTTACATGTGGCAAGGGCAGCATATTTCTCCAGCAACTTCTTTAGGGTTTGGCTAGGACCACTGTAAGAGACCATTCTCTGCACTAAAGAGTCACAAGCATGTTTTTACAATGACAATGATTGCCACCTTTCATGACACTTTTAAAGCCATTTGTGTTGAAAATCGTGGGCATGTCTCTAAGCAGCCATGTCTCAACACAGAGGATACTTCTCCAAAGCTCATCCATACCAGAGACATGAACTCTCTTCAGCAAGATCACAGCCTCCAACATCTTTCAAGCAATTCCATCACATAAACCAAGCCGTTTGGGCTAGTGTAATTGTTTCTATCATTTAGTTTACCTTGCCTTGTGTCTGTTTATGTGACTGTACAGTCATTGTCACACCCACCATGTGTGTGTGTCGCCCTGTCATTTATGCCATTCATATATGTGTTTTATGTGTAAGTTGAATCACAGCAAACGTTCCTGCATATAGAGCATGTGTGCTGCAATATTCCACACACCACAATTATGTCTGTCATCCTTTTAAGAACGCACTTGTCTACCAACTTTTACTCCAGTGCAAACCACAATATAGCAAATTGCACATGTTTAATCATTTATTAAGCTGATTAGTCTTTGCAATACATTATTCTTATCATTCTTCCGTCATGCAGCTAGGCTACTTCCGTTATGCTTTCCATTCCACAATCTATAGTCTTAAAGAATTCAAATTCCTGCCGCACGACATTCAGAGTCGCCTGCTTCACAACTCGTCTACAAGCACAGAGGTGCTTGACTCTGGTAACGTTATTTACATGTGGCAAGGGCAGCATATTTCTCCAGCAACTTCTTTAGGGTTTGGCTAGGACCACTGTAAGAGACCATTCTCTGCACTAAAGAGTCACAAGCATGTTTTTACAATGACAATGATTGCCACCTTTCATGACACTTTTAAAGCCATCTGTGTTGAAAATCGTGGGCATGTCTCTAAGCAGCCATGTCTCAACACAGAGGATACTTCTCCAAAGCTCATCCATACCAGAGACATGAACTCTCTTCAGCAAGATCACAGCCTCCAACATCTTTCAAGCAATTCCATCACATAAACCAAGCCGTTTGGGCTAGTGTAATTGTTTCTATCATTTAGTTTACCTTGCCTTGTGTCTGTTTATGTGACTCTACAGTCATTGTCACACCCACCATGTGTGTGTGTGTGTGTGTGTGTGTGTCGCACTGTCATTTATGCCATTCATATATGTGTTTTATGTGTAAGTTGAATCACAGCAAACGTTCCTGCATATAGAGCATGTGTGCTGCAATATTCCACACACCACAATTATGTCTGTCATCCTTTTAAGAACGCACTTGTCTACCAACTTTTACTCCAGTGCAAACCACAATATAGCAAATTGCACATGTTTAATCATTTATTAAGCTGATTAGTCTTTGCAATACATTATTCTTATCATTCTTCCGTCATGCAGCTAGGCTACTTCCGTTATGCTTTCCATTCCACAATCTATAGTCTTAAAGAATTCAAATTCCTGCCGCGCGACATTCAGAGTCGCCTGCTTCACAACTCGTCTACAAGCACAGAGGTGCTTGACTCTGGTAACGTTATTTACATGTGGCAAGGGCAGCATATTTCTCCAGCAACTTCTTTAGGGTTTGGCTAGGACCACTGTAAGAGACCATTCTCTGCACTAAAGAGTCACAAGCATGTTTTTACAATGACAATGATTGCCACCTTTTATGACACTTTTAAAGCCATTTGTGTTGAAAATCGTGGGCATGTCTCTAAGCAGCCATGTCTCAACACAGAGGATACTTCTCCAAAGCTCATCCATACCAGAGACATGAACTCTCTTCAGCAAGATCACAGCCTCCAACATCTTTCAAGCAATTCCATCACATAAACCAAGCCGTTTGGGCTAGTGTAATTGTTTCTATCATTTAGTTTACCTTGCCTTGTGTCTGTTTATGTGACTGTACAGTCATTGTCACACCCACCATGTGTGTGTGTCGCCCTGTCATTTATGCCATTCATATATGTGTTTTATGTGTAAGTTGAATCACAGCAAACGTTCCTGCATATAGAGCATGTGTGCTGCAATATTCCACACACCACAATTATGTCTGTCATCCTTTTAAGAACGCACTTGTCTACCAACTTTTACTCCAGTGCAAACCACAATATAGCAAATTGCACATGTTTAATCATTTATTAAGCTGATTAGTCTTTGCAATACATTATTCTTATCATTCTTCCGTCATGCAGCTAGGCTACTTCCGTTATGCTTTCCATTCCACAATCTATAGTCTTAAAGAATTCAAATTCCTGCCGCGCGACATTCAGAGTCGCCTGCTTCACAACTCGTCTACAAGCACAGAGGTGCTTGACTCTGGTAACGTTATTTACATGTGGCAAGGGCAGCATATTTCTCCAGCAACTTCTTTAGGGTTTGGCTAGGACCACTGTAAGAGACCATTCTCTGCACTAAAGAGTCACAAGCATGTTTTTACAATGACAATGATTGCCACCTTTCATGACACTTTTAAAGCCATCTGTGTTGAAAATCGTGGGCATGTCTCTAAGCAGCCATGTCTCAACACAGAGGATACTTCTCCAAAGCTCATCCATACCAGAGACATGAACTCTCTTCAGCAAGATCACAGCCTCCAACATCTTTCAAGCAATTCCATCACATAAACCAAGCCGTTTGGGCTAGTGTAATTGTTTCTATCATTTAGTTTACCTTGCCTTGTGTCTGTTTATGTGACTGTACAGTCATTGTCACACCCACCATGTGTGTGTGTCGCCCTGTCATTTATGCCATTCATATATGTGTTTTATGTGTAAGTTGAATCACAGCAAACGTTCCTGCATATAGAGCATGTGTGCTGCAATATTCCACACACCACAATTATGTCTGTCATCCTTTTAAGAACGCACTTGTCTACCAACTTTTACTCCAGTGCAAACCACAATATAGCAAATTGCACATGTTTAATCATTTATTAAGCTGATTAGTCTTTGCAATACATTATTCTTATCATTCTTCCGTCATGCAGCTAGGCTACTTCCGTTATGCTTTCCATTCCACAATCTATAGTCTTAAAGAATTCAAATTCCTGCCGCGCGACATTCAGAGTCGCCTGCTTCACAACTCGTCTACAAGCACAGAGGTGCTTGACTCTGGTAACGTTATTTACATGTGGCAAGGGCAGCATATTTCTCCAGCAACTTCTTTAGGGTTTGGCTAGGACCACTGTAAGAGACCATTCTCTGCACTAAAGAGGCGCAAGCATGTTTTTACAATGACAATGATTGCCACCTTTCATGACACTTTTAAAGCCATCTGTGTTGAAAATCGTGGGCATGTCTCTAAGCAGCCATGTCTCAACACAGAGGATACTTCTCCAAAGCTCATCCATACCAGAGACATGAACTCTCTTCAGCAAGATCACAGCCTCCAACATCTTTCAAGCAATTCCATCACATAAACCAAGCCGTTTGGGCTAGTGTAATTGTTTCTATCATTTAGTTTACCTTGCCTTGTGTCTGTTTATGTGACTGTACAGTCATTGTCACACCCACCATGTGTGTGTGTCGCCCTGTCATTTATGCCATTCATATATGTGTTTTATGTGTAAGTTGAATCACAGCAAACGTTCCTGCATATAGAGCATGTGTGCTGCAATATTCCACACACCACAATTATGTCTGTCATCCTTTTAAGAACGCACTTGTCTACCAACTTTTACTCCAGTGCAAACCACAATATAGCAAATTGCACATGTTTAATCATTTATTAAGCTGATTAGTCTTTGCAATACATTATTCTTATCATTCTTCCGTCATGCAGCTAGGCTACTTCCGTTATGCTTTCCATTCCACAATCTATAGTCTTAAAGAATTCAAATTCCTGCCGCGCGACATTCAGAGTCGCCTGCTTCACAACTCGTCTACAAGCACAGAGGTGCTTGACTCTGGTAACGTTATTTACATGTGGCAAGGGCAGCATATTTCTCCAGCAACTTCTTTAGGGTTTGGCTAGGACCACTGTAAGAGACCATTCTCTGCACTAAAGAGTCACAAGCATGTTTTTACAATGACAATGATTGCCACCTTTCATGACACTTTTAAAGCCATCTGTGTTGAAAATCGTGGGCATGTCTCTAAGCAGCCATGTCTCAACACAGAGGATACTTCTCCAAAGCTCATCCATACCAGAGACATGAACTCTCTTCAGCAAGATCACAGCCTCCAACATCTTTCAAGCAATTCCATCAAATAAACCAAGCCGTTTGGGCTAGTGTAATTGTTTCTATCATTTAGTTTACCTTGCCTTGTGTCTGTTTATGTGACTGTACAGTCATTGTCACACCCACCATGTGTGTGTGTCGCCCTGTCATTTATGCCATTCATATATGTGTTTTATGTGTAAGTTGAATCACAGCAAACGTTCCTGCATATAGAGCATGTGTGCTGCAATATTCCACACACCACAATTATGTCTGTCATCCTTTTAAGAACGCACTTGTCTACCAACTTTTACTCCAGTGCAAACCACAATATAGCAAATTGCACATGTTTAATCATTTATTAAGCTGATTAGTCTTTGCAATACATTATTCTTATCATTCTTCCGTCATGCAGCTAGGCTACTTCCGTTATGCTTTCCATTCCACAATCTATAGTCTTAAAGAATTCAAATTCCTGCCGCGCGACATTCAGAGTCGCCTGCTTCACAACTCGTCTACAAGCACAGAGGTGCTTGACTCTGGTAACGTTATTTACATGTGGCAAGGGCAGCATATTTCTCCAGCAACTTCTTTAGGGTTTGGCTAGGACCACTGTAAGAGACCATTCTCTGCACTAAAGAGGCGCAAGCATGTTTTTACAATGACAATGATTGCCACCTTTCATGACACTTTTAAAGCCATCTGTGTTGAAAATCGTGGGCATGTCTCTAAGCAGCCATGTCTCAACACAGAGGATACTTCTCCAAAGCTCATCCATACCAGAGACATGAACTCTCTTCAGCAAGATCACAGCCTCCAACATCTTTCAAGCAATTCCATCACATAAACCAAGCCGTTTGGGCTAGTGTAATTGTTTCTATCATTTAGTTTACCTTGCCTTGTGTCTGTTTATGTGACTGTACAGTCATTGTCACACCCACCATGTGTGTGTGTCGCCCTGTCATTTATGCCATTCATATATGTGTTTTATGTGTAAGTTGAATCACAGCAAACGTTCCTGCATATAGAGCATGTGTGCTGCAATATTCCACACACCACAATTATGTCTGTCATCCTTTTAAGAACGCACTTGTCTACCAACTTTTACTCCAGTGCAAACCACAATATAGCAAATTGCACATGTTTAATCATTTATTAAGCTGATTAGTCTTTGCAATACATTATTCTTATCATTCTTCCGTCATGCAGCTAGGCTACTTCCGTTATGCTTTCCATTCCACAATCTATAGTCTTAAAGAATTCAAATTCCTGCCGCGCGACATTCAGAGTCGCCTGCTTCACAACTCGTCTACAAGCACAGAGGTGCTTGACTCTGGTAACGTTATTTACATGTGGCAAGGGCAGCATATTTCTCCAGCAACTTCTTTAGGGTTTGGCTAGGACCACTGTAAGAGACCATTCTCTGCACTAAAGAGGCGCAAGCATGTTTTTACAATGACAATGATTGCCACCTTTCATGACACTTTTAAAGCCATCTGTGTTGAAAATCGTGGGCATGTCTCTAAGCAGCCATGTCTCAACACAGAGGATACTTCTCCAAAGCTCATCCATACCAGAGACATGAACTCTCTTCAGCAAGATCACAGCCTCCAACATCTTTCAAGCAATTCCATCACATAAACCAAGCCGTTTGGGCTAGTGTAATTGTTTCTATCATTTAGTTTACCTTGCCTTGTGTCTGTTTATGTGACTGTACAGTCATTGTCACACCCACCATGTGTGTGTGTCGCCCTGTCATTTATGCCATTCATATATGTGTTTTATGTGTAAGTTGAATCACAGCAAACGTTCCTGCATATAGAGCATGTGTGCTGCAATATTCCACACACCACAATTATGTCTGTCATCCTTTTAAGAACGCACTTGTCTACCAACTTTTACTCCAGTGCAAACCACAATATAGCAAATTGCACATGTTTAATCATTTATTAAGCTGATTAGTCTTTGCAATACATTATTCTTATCATTCTTCCGTCATGCAGCTAGGCTACTTCCGTTATGCTTTCCATTCCACAATCTATAGTCTTAAAGAATTCAAATTCCTGCCGCGCGACATTCAGAGTCGCCTGCTTCACAACTCGTCTACAAGCACAGAGGTGCTTGACTCTGGTAACGTTATTTACATGTGGCAAGGGCAGCATATTTCTCCAGCAACTTCTTTAGGGTTTGGCTAGGACCACTGTAAGAGACCATTCTCTGCACTAAAGAGTCACAAGCATGTTTTTACAATGACAATGATTGCCACCTTTCATGACACTTTTAAAGCCATCTGTGTTGAAAATCGTGGGCATGTCTCTAAGCAGCCATGTCTCAACACAGAGGATACTTCTCCAAAGCTCATCCATACCAGAGACATGAACTCTCTTCAGCAAGATCACAGCCTCCAACATTTTTCAAGCAATTCCATCACATAAACCAAGCCGTTTGGGCTAGTGTAATTGTTTCTATCATTTAGTTTACCTTGCCTTGTGTCTGTTTATGTGACTGTACAGTCATTGTCACACCCACCATGTGTGTGTGTCGCCCTGTCATTTATGCCATTCATATATGTGTTTTATGTGTAAGTTGAATCACAGCAAACGTTCCTGCATATAGAGCATGTGTGCTGCAATATTCCACACACCACAATTATGTCTGTCATCCTTTTAAGAACGCACTTGTCTACCAACTTTTACTCCAGTGCAAACCACAATATAGCAAAATACACGTGGCAAGCCATACATGACCCATGAGTAGACCATATACTGTTCACTAATCATATTACTTATTACATTATATCCAGTCATCTTACAACAGTCCTCAGGACACGTATACTTCAAAAAAGATAATAATTATCATTGGTCATTCTACAAAAAGAAGAAAATGTGAAATGTATTCTCACTATACCTGTTCAGAACAGTTGGTAGACGTCAAAACTCATTACAAAGGCACAAACTTTATTAAAATGACAAACTTTAGAGGATAGAAAGTTACCACTAATTAATTTGTAAATGAACAAAAACGCACGAGTGGCGCTTTTGTTTGTATTTCTTTTGAATTTGTTGTGCCGTTGCCTTGGTAATATGCCTAAAGCCTAAGGGCACCGCCTCCTTTTGATTATTCTTTTTATAATCTACAAAATAAAACATTTCAGTCACATAAACACACATAGGGCAAGGTAAACTAAATGACACAAATAATTACACACATATTTAATCATTGTACATTATCATAACGAAATGCAGATCAATACCGAAGCCACGGGGGCTCATGGGTAAGTCGGGTAGTCCCCCATTCGACCGACGCAAATTACCCATAAAACCCGCCGCGGCTCCGGAATTGATATGTTTACATTATATTTATGTTGTACAAATATTATATACGTGTATAATTGTTTGTATCATTTAGTTTACTTTGCCTCGTGTCTGTTTATGTGACTGTACAGTCGTTGTGACTCCCACCACGTGTGTGTGTCGCCAGGGACTTACCGCCCTTCAAATATCTTTTATGGCTAATTTAAATAAAGGCGGAGTCATCACGTTTTCACCGCGTGTTCTGCTATTTTTCAGTCACTACAATCAAGTCCGTCTCCCTTTTCATTTGTAAATGAACTAAAACGCACGAGTGGCTCTTTTGTTTGTATTTCTTTTCTATTTGTTGTGCTGTTGCCTTGGTAATTTGCCTAAAGCCAAAGGGCACCACCTCCTTTTCATTATTCTTTTTATAATCTACAAAATAAAACATTTCAGTCACATAAACACACATAGGGCAAGGTAAACTAAATGACACAAATAATTACACACATATTTAATCATTGTACATTATCATAACGAAATGCAGATCAATACCGAAGCCACGGGGGCTCATGGGTAAGTCGGGTAGTCCCCCATTCGACCGACGCAAATTACCCATAAAACCTGCCGCGGCTCCGGAATTGATATGTTTACATTATATTTATGTTGTACAAATATTATATACGTGTATAATTGTTTGTATCATTTAGTTTACTTTGCCTCGTGTCTGTTTATGTGACTGTACAGTCGTTGTGACTCCCGCCGTGTGTGTGTCGCCAGGGACTTACCGCCCTTCAAATATCTTTTATGGCTTATTTACATAAAGGCGGAGTCATCACGTTTTCACCGTGTGTTCTGCTATTTTTCAGTCACTACAATCAAGTCCGTCTCCCTTTTCATTTGTAAATGAACTAAAACGCACGAGTGGCTCTTTTTGTTTGTATTTCTTTTCTATTTGTTGTGCCGTTGCCTTGGTAATATGCCTAAAGCCAAAGGGCACCACCTCCTTTTCATTATTCTTTTTATAATCTACAAAATAAAACATTTCAGCCGCGGCTCCGGTATTCATGTGTTTTACATTATGGTTATATTCTACAATTATTAAATACGTGTATAATTGTTTCTATCATTTAGTTTACCTTGCCTTGTGTCTGTTTATGTGACTCTACAGTCATTGTCACACCCACCATGTGTGTGTGTGTGTGTGTGTGTGTCGCACTGTCATTTATGCCATTCATATATGTGTTTTATGTGTAAGTTGAATCACAGCAAACGTTCCTGCATATAGAGCATGTGTGCTGCAATATTCCACACACCACAATTATGTCTGTCATCCTTTTAAGAACGCACTTGTCTACCAACTTTTACTCCAGTGCAAACCACAATATAGCAAATTGCACATGTTTAATCATTTATTAAGCTGATTAGTCTTTGCAATACATTATTCTTATCATTCTTCCGTCATGCAGCTAGGCTACTTCCGTTATGCTTTCCATTCCACAATCTATAGTCTTAAAGAATTCAAATTCCTGCCGCGCGACATTCAGAGTCGCCTGCTTCACAACTCGTCTACAAGCACAGAGGTGCTTGACTCTGGTAACGTTATTTACATGTGGCAAGGGCAGCATATTTCTCCAGCAACTTCTTTAGGGTTTGGCTAGGACCACTGTAAGAGACCATTCTCTGCACTAAAGAGTCACAAGCATGTTTTTACAATGACAATGATTGCCACCTTTCATGACACTTTTAAAGCCATCTGTGTTGAAAATCGTGGGCATGTCTCTAAGCAGCCATGTCTCAACACAGAGGATACTTCTCCAAAGCTCATCCATACCAGAGACATGAACTCTCTTCAGCAAGATCACAGCCTCCAACATCTTTCAAGCAATTCCATCACATAAACCAAGCCGTTTGGGCTAGTGTAATTGTTTCTATCATTTAGTTTACCTTGCCTTGTGTCTGTTTATGTGACTGTACAGTCATTGTCACACCCACCATGTGTGTGTGTCGCCCTGTCATTTATGCCATTCATATATGTGTTTTATGTGTAAGTTGAATCACAGCAAACGTTCCTGCATATAGAGCATGTGTGCTGCAATATTCCACACACCACAATTATGTCTGTCATCCTTTTAAGAACGCACTTGTCTACCAACTTTTACTCCAGTGCAAACCACAATATAGCAAATTGCACATGTTTAATCATTTATTAAGCTGATTAGTCTTTGCAATACATTATTCTTATCATTCTTCCGTCATGCAGCTAGGCTACTTCCGTTATGCTTTCCATTCCACAATCTATAGTCTTAAAGAATTCAAATTCCTGCCGCGCGACATTCAGAGTCGCCTGCTTCACAACTCGTCTACAAGCACAGAGGTGCTTGACTCTGGTAACGTTATTTACATGTGGCAAGGGCAGCATATTTCTCCAGCAACTTCTTTAGGGTTTGGCTAGGACCACTGTAAGAGACCATTCTCTGCACTAAAGAGTCACAAGCATGTTTTTACAATGACAATGATTGCCACCTTTCATGACACTTTTAAAGCCATCTGTGTTGAAAATCGTGGGCATGTCTCTAAGCAGCCATGTCTCAACACAGAGGATACTTCTCCAAAGCTCATCCATACCAGAGACATGAACTCTCTTCAGCAAGATCACAGCCTCCAACATCTTTCAAGCAATTCCATCACATAAACCAAGCCGTTTGGGCTAGTGTAATTGTTTCTATCATTTAGTTTACCTTGCCTTGTGTCTGTTTATGTGACTGTACAGTCATTGTCACACCCACCATGTGTGTGTGTCGCCCTGTCATTTATGCCATTCATATATGTGTTTTATGTGTAAGTTGAATCACAGCAAACGTTCCTGCATATAGAGCATGTGTGCTGCAATATTCCACACACCACAATTATGTCTGTCATCCTTTTAAGAACGCACTTGTCTACCAACTTTTACTCCAGTGCAAACCACAATATAGCAAATTGCACATGTTTAATCATTTATTAAGCTGATTAGTCTTTGCAATACATTATTCTTATCATTCTTCCGTCATGCAGCTAGGCTACTTCCGTTATGCTTTCCATTCCACAATCTATAGTCTTAAAGAATTCAAATTCCTGGCGCGCGACATTCAGAGTCGCCTGCTTCACAACTCGTCTACAAGCACAGAGGTGCTTGACTCTGGTAACGTTATTTACATGTGGCAAGGGCAGCATATTTCTCCAGCAACTTCTTTAGGGTTTGGCTAGGACCACTGTAAGAGACCATTCTCTGCACTAAAGAGTCACAAGCATGTTTTTACAATGACAATGATTGCCACCTTTTATGACACTTTTAAAGCCATTTGTGTTGAAAATCGTGGGCATGTCTCTAAGCAGCCATGTCTCAACACAGAGGATACTTCTCCAAAGCTCATCCATACCAGAGACATGAACTCTCTTCAGCAAGATCACAGCCTCCAACATCTTTCAAGCAATTCCATCACATAAACCAAGCCGTTTGGGCTAGTGTAATTGTTTCTATCATTTAGTTTACCTTGCCTTGTGTCTGTTTATGTGACTGTACAGTCATTGTCACACCCACCATGTGTGTGTGTCGCCCTGTCATTTATGCCATTCATATATGTGTTTTATGTGTAAGTTGAATCACAGCAAACGTTCCTGCATATAGAGCATGTGTGCTGCAATATTCCACACACCACAATTATGTCTGTCATCCTTTTAAGAACGCACTTGTCTACCAACTTTTACTCCAGTGCAAACCACAATATAGCAAATTGCACATGTTTAATCATTTATTAAGCTGATTAGTCTTTGCAATACATTATTCTTATCATTCTTCCGTCATGCAGCTAGGCTACTTCCGTTATGCTTTCCATTCCACAATCTATAGTCTTAAAGAATTCAAATTCCTGCCGCGCGACATTCAGAGTCGCCTGCTTCACAACTCGTCTACAAGCACAGAGGTGCTTGACTCTGGTAACGTTATTTACATGTGGCAAGGGCAGCATATTTCTCCAGCAACTTCTTTAGGGTTTGGCTAGGACCACTGTAAGAGACCATTCTCTGCACTAAAGAGGCACAAGCATGTTTTTACAATGACAATGATTGCCACCTTTCATGACACTTTTAAAGCCATCTGTGTTGAAAATCGTGGGCATGTCTCTAAGCAGCCATGTCTCAACACAGAGGATACTTCTCCAAAGCTCATCCATACCAGAGACATGAACTCTCTTCAGCAAGATCACAGCCTCCAACATCTTTCAAGCAATTCCATCACATAAACCAAGCCGTTTGGGCTAGTGTAATTGTTTCTATCATTTAGTTTACCTTGCCTTGTGTCTGTTTATGTGACTGTACAGTCATTGTCACACCCACCATGTGTGTGTGTCGCCCTGTCATTTATGCCATTCATATATGTGTTTTATGTGTAAGTTGAATCACAGCAAACGTTCCTGCATATAGAGCATGTGTGCTGCAATATTCCACACACCACAATTATGTCTGTCATCCTTTTAAGAACGCACTTGTCTACCAACTTTTACTCCAGTGCAAACCACAATATAGCAAATTGCACATGTTTAATCATTTATTAAGCTGATTAGTCTTTGCAATACATTATTCTTATCATTCTTCCGTCATGCAGCTAGGCTACTTCCGTTATGCTTTCCATTCCACAATCTATAGTCTTAAAGAATTCAAATTCCTGCCGCGCGACATTCAGAGTCGCCTGCTTCACAACTCGTCTACAAGCACAGAGGTGCTTGACTCTGGTAACGTTATTTACATGTGGCAAGGGCAGCATATTTCTCCAGCAACTTCTTTAGGGTTTGGCTAGGACCACTGTAAGAGACCATTCTCTGCACTAAAGAGTCACAAGCATGTTTTTACAATGACAATGATTGCCACCTTTCATGACACTTTTAAAGCCATCTGTGTTGAAAATCGTGGGCATGTCTCTAAGCAGCCATGTCTCAACACAGAGGATACTTCTCCAAAGCTCATCCATACCAGAGACATGAACTCTCTTCAGCAAGATCACAGCCTCCAACATCTTTCAAGCAATTCCATCACATAAACCAAGCCGTTTGGGCTAGTGTAATTGTTTCTATCATTTAGTTTACCTTGCCTTGTGTCTGTTTATGTGACTGTACAGTCATTGTCACACCCACCATGTGTGTGTGTCGCCCTGTCATTTATGCCATTCATATATGTGTTTTATGTGTAAGTTGAATCACAGCAAACGTTCCTGCATATAGAGCATGTGTGCTGCAATATTCCACACACCACAATTATGTCTGTCATCCTTTTAAGAACGCACTTGTCTACCAACTTTTACTCCAGTGCAAACCACAATATAGCAAATTGCACATGTTTAATCATTTATTAAGCTGATTAGTCTTTGCAATACATTATTCTTATCATTCTTCCGTCATGCAACTAGGCTACTTCCGTTATGCTTTCCATTCCACAATCTATAGTCTTAAAGAATTCAAATTCCTGCCGCGCGACATTCAGAGTCGCCTGCTTCACAACTCGTCTACAAGCACAGAGGTGCTTGACTCTGGTAACGTTATTTACATGTGGCAAGGGCAGCATATTTCTCCAGCAACTTCTTTAGGGTTTGGCTAGGACCACTGTAAGAGACCATTCTCTGCACTAAAGAGGCACAAGCATGTTTTTACAATGACAATGATTGCCACCTTTCATGACACTTTTAAAGCCATCTGTGTTGAAAATCGTGGGCATGTCTCTAAGCAGCCATGTCTCAACACAGAGGATACTTCTCCAAAGCTCATCCATACCAGAGACATGAACTCTCTTCAGCAAGATCACAGCCTCCAACATCTTTCAAGCAATTCCATCACATAAACCAAGCCGTTTGGGCTAGTGTAATTGTTTCTATCATTTAGTTTACCTTGCCTTGTGTCTGTTTATGTGACTGTACAGTCATTGTCACACCCACCATGTGTGTGTGTCGCCCTGTCATTTATGCCATTCATATATGTGTTTTATGTGTAAGTTGAATCACAGCAAACGTTCCTGCATATAGAGCATGTGTGCTGCAATATTCCACACACCACAATTATGTCTGTCATCCTTTTAAGAACGCACTTGTCTACCAACTTTTACTCCAGTGCAAACCACAATATAGCAAATTGCACATGTTTAATCATTTATTAAGCTGATTAGTCTTTGCAATACATTATTCTTATCATTCTTCCGTCATGCAGCTAGGCTACTTCCGTTATGCTTTCCATTCCACAATCTATAGTCTTAAAGAATTCAAATTCCTGCCGCGCGACATTCAGAGTCGCCTGCTTCACAACTCGTCTACAAGCACAGAGGTGCTTGACTCTGGTAACGTTATTTACATGTGGCAAGGGCAGCATATTTCTCCAGCAACTTCTTTAGGGTTTGGCTAGGACCACTGTAAGAGACCATTCTCTGCACTAAAGAGTCACAAGCATGTTTTTACAATGACAATGATTGCCACCTTTCATGACACTTTTAAAGCCATCTGTGTTGAAAATCGTGGGCATGTCTCTAAGCAGCCATGTCTCAACACAGAGGATACTTCTCCAAAGCTCATCCATACCAGAGACATGAACTCTCTTCAGCAAGATCACAGCCTCCAACATTTTTCAAGCAATTCCATCACATAAACCAAGCCGTTTGGGCTAGTGTAATTGTTTCTATCATTTAGTTTACCTTGCCTTGTGTCTGTTTATGTGACTGTACAGTCATTGTCACACCCACCATGTGTGTGTGTCGCCCTGTCATTTATGCCATTCATATATGTGTTTTATGTGTAAGTTGAATCACAGCAAACGTTCCTGCATATAGAGCATGTGTGCTGCAATATTCCACACACCACAATTATGTCTGTCATCCTTTTAAGAACGCACTTGTCTACCAACTTTTACTCCAGTGCAAACCACAATATAGCAAAATACACGTGGCAAGCCATACATGACCCATGAGTAGACCATATACTGTTCACTAATCATATTACTTATTACATTATATCCAGTCATCTTACAACAGTCCTCAGGACACGTATACTTCAAAAAAGATAATAATTATCATTGGTCATTCTACAAAAAGAAGAAAATGTGAAATGTATTCTCACTATACCTGTTCAGAACAGTTGGTAGACGTCAAAACTCATTACAAAGGCACAAACTTTATTAAAATGACAAACTTTAGAGGATAGAAAGTTACCACTAATTAATTTGTAAATGAACAAAAACGCACGAGTGGCGCTTTTGTTTGTATTTCTTTTGAATTTGTTGTGCCGTTGCCTTGGTAATATGCCTAAAGCCTAAGGGCACCGCCTCCTTTTGATTATTCTTTTTATAATCTACAAAATAAAACATTTCAGTCACATAAACACACATAGGGCAAGGTAAACTAAATGACACAAATAATTACACACATATTTAATCATTGTACATTATCATAACGAAATGCAGATCAATACCGAAGCCACGGGGGCTCATGGGTAAGTCGGGTAGTCCCCCATTCGACCGACGCAAATTACCCATAAAACCCGCCGCGGCTCCGGAATTGATATGTTTACATTATATTTATGTTGTACAAATATTATATACGTGTATAATTGTTTGTATCATTTAGTTTACTTTGCCTCGTGTCTGTTTATGTGACTGTACAGTCGTTGTGACTCCCACCACGTGTGTGTGTCGCCAGGGACTTACCGCCCTTCAAATATCTTTTATGGCTAATTTAAATAAAGGCGGAGTCATCACGTTTTCACCGCGTGTTCTGCTATTTTTCAGTCACTACAATCAAGTCCGTCTCCCTTTTCATTTGTAAATGAACTAAAACGCACGAGTGGCTCTTTTGTTTGTATTTCTTTTCTATTTGTTGTGCTGTTGCCTTGGTAATTTGCCTAAAGCCAAAGGGCACCACCTCCTTTTCATTATTCTTTTTATAATCTACAAAATAAAACATTTCAGTCACATAAACACACATAGGGCAAGGTAAACTAAATGACACAAATAATTACACACATATTTAATCATTGTACATTATCATAACGAAATGCAGATCAATACCGAAGCCACGGGGGCTCATGGGTAAGTCGGGTAGTCCCCCATTCGACCGACGCAAATTACCCATAAAACCTGCCGCGGCTCCGGAATTGATATGTTTACATTATATTTATGTTGTACAAATATTATATACGTGTATAATTGTTTGTATCATTTAGTTTACTTTGCCTCGTGTCTGTTTATGTGACTGTACAGTCGTTGTGACTCCCGCCGTGTGTGTGTCGCCAGGGACTTACCGCCCTTCAAATATCTTTTATGGCTTATTTACATAAAGGCGGAGTCATCACGTTTTCACCGTGTGTTCTGCTATTTTTCAGTCACTACAATCAAGTCCGTCTCCCTTTTCATTTGTAAATGAACTAAAACGCACGAGTGGCTCTTTTTGTTTGTATTTCTTTTCTATTTGTTGTGCCGTTGCCTTGGTAATATGCCTAAAGCCAAAGGGCACCACCTCCTTTTCATTATTCTTTTTATAATCTACAAAATAAAACATTTCAGCCGCGGCTCCGGTATTCATGTGTTTTACATTATGGTTATATTCTACAATTATTAAATACGTGTATAATTGTTTCTATCATTTAGTTTACCTTGCCTTGTGTCTGTTTATGTGACTCTACAGTCATTGTCACACCCACCATGTGTGTGTGTGTGTGTGTGTGTGTGTGTGTCGCACTGTCATTTATGCCATTCATATATGTGTTTTATGTGTAAGTTGAATCACAGCAAACGTTCCTGCATATAGAGCATGTGTGCTGCAATATTCCACACACCACAATTATGTCTGTCATCCTTTTAAGAACGCACTTGTCTACCAACTTTTACTCCAGTGCAAACCACAATATAGCAAATTGCACATGTTTAATCATTTATTAAGCTGATTAGTCTTTGCAATACATTATTCTTATCATTCTTCCGTCATGCAGCTAGGCTACTTCCGTTATGCTTTCCATTCCACAATCTATAGTCTTAAAGAATTCAAATTCCTGCCGCGCGACATTCAGAGTCGCCTGCTTCACAACTCGTCTACAAGCACAGAGGTGCTTGACTCTGGTAACGTTATTTACATGTGGCAAGGGCAGCATATTTCTCCAGCAACTTCTTTAGGGTTTGGCTAGGACCACTGTAAGAGACCATTCTCTGCACTAAAGAGTCACAAGCATGTTTTTACAATGACAATGATTGCCACCTTTCATGACACTTTTAAAGCCATCTGTGTTGAAAATCGTGGGCATGTCTCTAAGCAGCCATGTCTCAACACAGAGGATACTTCTCCAAAGCTCATCCATACCAGAGACATGAACTCTCTTCAGCAAGATCACAGCCTCCAACATCTTTCAAGCAATTCCATCACATAAACCAAGCCGTTTGGGCTAGTGTAATTGTTTCTATCATTTAGTTTACCTTGCCTTGTGTCTGTTTATGTGACTGTACAGTCATTGTCACACCCACCATGTGTGTGTGTCGCCCTGTCATTTATGCCATTCATATATGTGTTTTATGTGTAAGTTGAATCACAGCAAACGTTCCTGCATATAGAGCATGTGTGCTGCAATATTCCACACACCACAATTATGTCTGTCATCCTTTTAAGAACGCACTTGTCTACCAACTTTTACTCCAGTGCAAACCACAATATAGCAAATTGCACATGTTTAATCATTTATTAAGCTGATTAGTCTTTGCAATACATTATTCTTATCATTCTTCCGTCATGCAGCTAGGCTACTTCCGTTATGCTTTCCATTCCACAATCTATAGTCTTAAAGAATTCAAATTCCTGCCGCGCGACATTCAGAGTCGCCTGCTTCACAACTCGTCTACAAGCACAGAGGTGCTTGACTCTGGTAACGTTATTTACATGTGGCAAGGGCAGCATATTTCTCCAGCAACTTCTTTAGGGTTTGGCTAGGACCACTGTAAGAGACCATTCTCTGCACTAAAGAGTCACAAGCATGTTTTTACAATGACAATGATTGCCACCTTTCATGACACTTTTAAAGCCATCTGTGTTGAAAATCGTGGGCATGTCTCTAAGCAGCCATGTCTCAACACAGAGGATACTTCTCCAAAGCTCATCCATACCAGAGACATGAACTCTCTTCAGCAAGATCACAGCCTCCAACATCTTTCAAGCAATTCCATCACATAAACCAAGCCGTTTGGGCTAGTGTAATTGTTTCTATCATTTAGTTTACCTTGCCTTGTGTCTGTTTATGTGACTGTACAGTCATTGTCACACCCACCATGTGTGTGTGTCGCCCTGTCATTTATGCCATTCATATATGTGTTTTATGTGTAAGTTGAATCACAGCAAACGTTCCTGCATATAGAGCATGTGTGCTGCAATATTCCACACACCACAATTATGTCTGTCATCCTTTTAAGAACGCACTTGTCTACCAACTTTTACTCCAGTGCAAACCACAATATAGCAAATTGCACATGTTTAATCATTTATTAAGCTGATTAGTCTTTGCAATACATTATTCTTATCATTCTTCCGTCATGCAGCTAGGCTACTTCCGTTATGCTTTCCATTCCACAATCTATAGTCTTAAAGAATTCAAATTCCTGGCGCGCGACATTCAGAGTCGCCTGCTTCACAACTCGTCTACAAGCACAGAGGTGCTTGACTCTGGTAACGTTATTTACATGTGGCAAGGGCAGCATATTTCTCCAGCAACTTCTTTAGGGTTTGGCTAGGACCACTGTAAGAGACCATTCTCTGCACTAAAGAGTCACAAGCATGTTTTTACAATGACAATGATTGCCACCTTTTATGACACTTTTAAAGCCATTTGTGTTGAAAATCGTGGGCATGTCTCTAAGCAGCCATGTCTCAACACAGAGGATACTTCTCCAAAGCTCATCCATACCAGAGACATGAACTCTCTTCAGCAAGATCACAGCCTCCAACATCTTTCAAGCAATTCCATCACATAAACCAAGCCGTTTGGGCTAGTGTAATTGTTTCTATCATTTAGTTTACCTTGCCTTGTGTCTGTTTATGTGACTGTACAGTCATTGTCACACCCACCATGTGTGTGTGTCGCCCTGTCATTTATGCCATTCATATATGTGTTTTATGTGTAAGTTGAATCACAGCAAACGTTCCTGCATATAGAGCATGTGTGCTGCAATATTCCACACACCACAATTATGTCTGTCATCCTTTTAAGAACGCACTTGTCTACCAACTTTTACTCCAGTGCAAACCACAATATAGCAAATTGCACATGTTTAATCATTTATTAAGCTGATTAGTCTTTGCAATACATTATTCTTATCATTCTTCCGTCATGCAGCTAGGCTACTTCCGTTATGCTTTCCATTCCACAATCTATAGTCTTAAAGAATTCAAATTCCTGCCGCGCGACATTCAGAGTCGCCTGCTTCACAACTCGTCTACAAGCACAGAGGTGCTTGACTCTGGTAACGTTATTTACATGTGGCAAGGGCAGCATATTTCTCCAGCAACTTCTTTAGGGTTTGGCTAGGACCACTGTAAGAGACCATTCTCTGCACTAAAGAGGCACAAGCATGTTTTTACAATGACAATGATTGCCACCTTTCATGACACTTTTAAAGCCATCTGTGTTGAAAATCGTGGGCATGTCTCTAAGCAGCCATGTCTCAACACAGAGGATACTTCTCCAAAGCTCATCCATACCAGAGACATGAACTCTCTTCAGCAAGATCACAGCCTCCAACATCTTTCAAGCAATTCCATCACATAAACCAAGCCGTTTGGGCTAGTGTAATTGTTTCTATCATTTAGTTTACCTTGCCTTGTGTCTGTTTATGTGACTGTACAGTCATTGTCACACCCACCATGTGTGTGTGTCGCCCTGTCATTTATGCCATTCATATATGTGTTTTATGTGTAAGTTGAATCACAGCAAACGTTCCTGCATATAGAGCATGTGTGCTGCAATATTCCACACACCACAATTATGTCTGTCATCCTTTTAAGAACGCACTTGTCTACCAACTTTTACTCCAGTGCAAACCACAATATAGCAAATTGCACATGTTTAATCATTTATTAAGCTGATTAGTCTTTGCAATACATTATTCTTATCATTCTTCCGTCATGCAGCTAGGCTACTTCCGTTATGCTTTCCATTCCACAATCTATAGTCTTAAAGAATTCAAATTCCTGCCGCGCGACATTCAGAGTCGCCTGCTTCACAACTCGTCTACAAGCACAGAGGTGCTTGACTCTGGTAACGTTATTTACATGTGGCAAGGGCAGCATATTTCTCCAGCAACTTCTTTAGGGTTTGGCTAGGACCACTGTAAGAGACCATTCTCTGCACTAAAGAGTCACAAGCATGTTTTTACAATGACAATGATTGCCACCTTTCATGACACTTTTAAAGCCATCTGTGTTGAAAATCGTGGGCATGTCTCTAAGCAGCCATGTCTCAACACAGAGGATACTTCTCCAAAGCTCATCCATACCAGAGACATGAACTCTCTTCAGCAAGATCACAGCCTCCAACATCTTTCAAGCAATTCCATCACATAAACCAAGCCGTTTGGGCTAGTGTAATTGTTTCTATCATTTAGTTTACCTTGCCTTGTGTCTGTTTATGTGACTGTACAGTCATTGTCACACCCACCATGTGTGTGTGTCGCCCTGTCATTTATGCCATTCATATATGTGTTTTATGTGTAAGTTGAATCACAGCAAACGTTCCTGCATATAGAGCATGTGTGCTGCAATATTCCACACACCACAATTATGTCTGTCATCCTTTTAAGAACGCACTTGTCTACCAACTTTTACTCCAGTGCAAACCACAATATAGCAAATTGCACATGTTTAATCATTTATTAAGCTGATTAGTCTTTGCAATACATTATTCTTATCATTCTTCCGTCATGCAGCTAGGCTACTTCCGTTATGCTTTCCATTCCACAATCTATAGTCTTAAAGAATTCAAATTCCTGCCGCGCGACATTCAGAGTCGCCTGCTTCACAACTCGTCTACAAGCACAGAGGTGCTTGACTCTGGTAACGTTATTTACATGTGGCAAGGGCAGCATATTTCTCCAGCAACTTCTTTAGGGTTTGGCTAGGACCACTGTAAGAGACCATTCTCTGCACTAAAGAGGCACAAGCATGTTTTTACAATGACAATGATTGCCACCTTTCATGACACTTTTAAAGCCATCTGTGTTGAAAATCGTGGGCATGTCTCTAAGCAGCCATGTCTCAACACAGAGGATACTTCTCCAAAGCTCATCCATACCAGAGACATGAACTCTCTTCAGCAAGATCACAGCCTCCAACATCTTTCAAGCAATTCCATCACATAAACCAAGCCGTTTGGGCTAGTGTAATTGTTTCTATCATTTAGTTTACCTTGCCTTGTGTCTGTTTATGTGACTGTACAGTCATTGTCACACCCACCATGTGTGTGTGTCGCCCTGTCATTTATGCCATTCATATATGTGTTTTATGTGTAAGTTGAATCACAGCAAACGTTCCTGCATATAGAGCATGTGTGCTGCAATATTCCACACACCACAATTATGTCTGTCATCCTTTTAAGAACGCACTTGTCTACCAACTTTTACTCCAGTGCAAACCACAATATAGCAAATTGCACATGTTTAATCATTTATTAAGCTGATTAGTCTTTGCAATACATTATTCTTATCATTCTTCCGTCATGCAGCTAGGCTACTTCCGTTATGCTTTCCATTCCACAATCTATAGTCTTAAAGAATTCAAATTCCTGCCGCGCGACATTCAGAGTCGCCTGCTTCACAACTCGTCTACAAGCACAGAGGTGCTTGACTCTGGTAACGTTATTTACATGTGGCAAGGGCAGCATATTTCTCCAGCAACTTCTTTAGGGTTTGGCTAGGACCACTGTAAGAGACCATTCTCTGCACTAAAGAGTCACAAGCATGTTTTTACAATGACAATGATTGCCACCTTTCATGACACTTTTAAAGCCATCTGTGTTGAAAATCGTGGGCATGTCTCTAAGCAGCCATGTCTCAACACAGAGGATACTTCTCCAAAGCTCATCCATACCAGAGACATGAACTCTCTTCAGCAAGATCACAGCCTCCAACATTTTTCAAGCAATTCCATCACATAAACCAAGCCGTTTGGGCTAGTGTAATTGTTTCTATCATTTAGTTTACCTTGCCTTGTGTCTGTTTATGTGACTGTACAGTCATTGTCACACCCACCATGTGTGTGTGTCGCCCTGTCATTTATGCCATTCATATATGTGTTTTATGTGTAAGTTGAATCACAGCAAACGTTCCTGCATATAGAGCATGTGTGCTGCAATATTCCACACACCACAATTATGTCTGTCATCCTTTTAAGAACGCACTTGTCTACCAACTTTTACTCCAGTGCAAACCACAATATAGCAAATTGCACATGTTTAATCATTTATTAAGCTGATTAGTCTTTGCAATACATTATTCTTATCATTCTTCCGTCATGCAGCTAGGCTACTTCCGTTATGCTTTCCATTCCACAATCTATAGTCTTAAAGAATTCAAATTCCTGCCGCGCGACATTCAGAGTCGCCTGCTTCACAACTCGTCTACAAGCACAGAGGTGCTTGACTCTGGTAACGTTATTTACATGTGGCAAGGGCAGCATATTTCTCCAGCAACTTCTTTAGGGTTTGGCTAGGACCACTGTAAGAGACCATTCTCTGCACTAAAGAGTCACAAGCATGTTTTTACAATGACAATGATTGCCACCTTTCATGACACTTTTAAAGCCATCTGTGTTGAAAATCGTGGGCATGTCTCTAAGCAGCCATGTCTCAACACAGAGGATACTTCTCCAAAGCTCATCCATACCAGAGACATGAACTCTCTTCAGCAAGATCACAGCCTCCAACATTTTTCAAGCAATTCCATCACATAAACCAAGCCGTTTGGGCTAGTGTAATTGTTTCTATCATTTAGTTTACCTTGCCTTGTGTCTGTTTATGTGACTGTACAGTCATTGTCACACCCACCATGTGTGTGTGTCGCCCTGTCATTTATGCCATTCATATATGTGTTTTATGTGTAAGTTGAATCACAGCAAACGTTCCTGCATATAGAGCATGTGTGCTGCAATATTCCACACACCACAATTATGTCTGTCATCCTTTTAAGAACGCACTTGTCTACCAACTTTTACTCCAGTGCAAACCACAATATAGCAAATTGCACATGTTTAATCATTTATTAAGCTGATTAGTCTTTGCAATACATTATTCTTATCATTCTTCCGTCATGCAGCTAGGCTACTTCCGTTATGCTTTCCATTCCACAATCTATAGTCTTAAAGAATTCAAATTCCTGCCGCGCGACATTCAGAGTCGCCTGCTTCACAACTCGTCTACAAGCACAGAGGTGCTTGACTCTGGTAACGTTATTTACATGTGGCAAGGGCAGCATATTTCTCCAGCAACTTCTTTAGGGTTTGGCTAGGACCACTGTAAGAGACCATTCTCTGCACTAAAGAGTCACAAGCATGTTTTTACAATGACAATGATTGCCACCTTTCATGACACTTTTAAAGCCATCTGTGTTGAAAATCGTGGGCATGTCTCTAAGCAGCCATGTCTCAACACAGAGGATACTTCTCCAAAGCTCATCCATACCAGAGACATGAACTCTCTTCAGCAAGATCACAGCCTCCAACATCTTTCAAGCAATTCCATCACATAAACCAAGCCGTTTGGGCTAGTGTAATTGTTTCTATCATTTAGTTTACCTTGCCTTGTGTCTGTTTATGTGACTGTACAGTCATTGTCACACCCACCATGTGTGTGTGTCGCCCTGTCATTTATGCCATTCATATATGTGTTTTATGTGTAAGTTGAATCACAGCAAACGTTCCTGCATATAGAGCATGTGTGCTGCAATATTCCACACACCACAATTATGTCTGTCATCCTTTTAAGAACGCACTTGTCTACCAACTTTTACTCCAGTGCAAACCACAATATAGCAAATTGCACATGTTTAATCATTTATTAAGCTGATTAGTCTTTGCAATACATTATTCTTATCATTCTTCCGTCATGCAGCTAGGCTACTTCCGTTATGCTTTCCATTCCACAATCTATAGTCTTAAAGAATTCAAATTCCTGCCGCGCGACATTCAGAGTCGCCTGCTTCACAACTCGTCTACAAGCACAGAGGTGCTTGACTCTGGTAACGTTATTTACATGTGGCAAGGGCAGCATATTTCTCCAGCAACTTCTTTAGGGTTTGGCTAGGACCACTGTAAGAGACCATTCTCTGCACTAAAGAGTCACAAGCATGTTTTTACAATGACAATGATTGCCACCTTTTATGACACTTTTAAAGCCATTTGTGTTGAAAATCGTGGGCATGTCTCTAAGCAGCCATGTCTCAACACAGAGGATACTTCTCCAAAGCTCATCCATACCAGAGACATGAACTCTCTTCAGCAAGATCACAGCCTCCAACATCTTTCAAGCAATTCCATCACATAAACCAAGCCGTTTGGGCTAGTGTAATTGTTTCTATCATTTAGTTTACCTTGCCTTGTGTCTGTTTATGTGACTGTACAGTCATTGTCACACCCACCATGTGTGTGTGTCGCCCTGTCATTTATGCCATTCATATATGTGTTTTATGTGTAAGTTGAATCACAGCAAACGTTCCTGCATATAGAGCATGTGTGCTGCAATATTCCACACACCACAATTATGTCTGTCATCCTTTTAAGAACGCACTTGTCTACCAACTTTTACTCCAGTGCAAACCACAATATAGCAAATTGCACATGTTTAATCATTTATTAAGCTGATTAGTCTTTGCAATACATTATTCTTATCATTCTTCCGTCATGCAGCTAGGCTACTTCCGTTATGCTTTCCATTCCACAATCTATAGTCTTAAAGAATTCAAATTCCTGCCGCGCGACATTCAGAGTCGCCTGCTTCACAACTCGTCTACAAGCACAGAGGTGCTTGACTCTGGTAACGTTATTTACATGTGGCAAGGGCAGCATATTTCTCCAGCAACTTCTTTAGGGTTTGGCTAGGACCACTGTAAGAGACCATTCTCTGCACTAAAGAGGCACAAGCATGTTTTTACAATGACAATGATTGCCACCTTTCATGACACTTTTAAAGCCATCTGTGTTGAAAATCGTGGGCATGTCTCTAAGCAGCCATGTCTCAACACAGAGGATACTTCTCCAAAGCTCATCCATACCAGAGACATGAACTCTCTTCAGCAAGATCACAGCCTCCAACATCTTTCAAGCAATTCCATCACATAAACCAAGCCGTTTGGGCTAGTGTAATTGTTTCTATCATTTAGTTTACCTTGCCTTGTGTCTGTTTATGTGACTGTACAGTCATTGTCACACCCACCATGTGTGTGTGTCGCCCTGTCATTTATGCCATTCATATATGTGTTTTATGTGTAAGTTGAATCACAGCAAACGTTCCTGCATATAGAGCATGTGTGCTGCAATATTCCACACACCACAATTATGTCTGTCATCCTTTTAAGAACGCACTTGTCTACCAACTTTTACTCCAGTGCAAACCACAATATAGCAAATTGCACATGTTTAATCATTTATTAAGCTGATTAGTCTTTGCAATACATTATTCTTATCATTCTTCCGTCATGCAGCTAGGCTACTTCCGTTATGCTTTCCATTCCACAATCTATAGTCTTAAAGAATTCAAATTCCTGCCGCGCGACATTCAGAGTCGCCTGCTTCACAACTCGTCTACAAGCACAGAGGTGCTTGACTCTGGTAACGTTATTTACATGTGGCAAGGGCAGCATATTTCTCCAGCAACTTCTTTAGGGTTTGGCTAGGACCACTGTAAGAGACCATTCTCTGCACTAAAGAGTCACAAGCATGTTTTTACAATGACAATGATTGCCACCTTTCATGACACTTTTAAAGCCATCTGTGTTGAAAATCGTGGGCATGTCTCTAAGCAGCCATGTCTCAACACAGAGGATACTTCTCCAAAGCTCATCCATACCAGAGACATGAACTCTCTTCAGCAAGATCACAGCCTCCAACATTTTTCAAGCAATTCCATCACATAAACCAAGCCGTTTGGGCTAGTGTAATTGTTTCTATCATTTAGTTTACCTTGCCTTGTGTCTGTTTATGTGACTGTACAGTCATTGTCACACCCACCATGTGTGTGTGTCGCCCTGTCATTTATGCCATTCATATATGTGTTTTATGTGTAAGTTGAATCACAGCAAACGTTCCTGCATATAGAGCATGTGTGCTGCAATATTCCACACACCACAATTATGTCTGTCATCCTTTTAAGAACGCACTTGTCTACCAACTTTTACTCCAGTGCAAACCACAATATAGCAAAATACACGTGGCAAGCCATACATGACCCATGAGTAGACCATATACTGTTCACTAATCATATTACTTATTACATTATATCCAGTCATCTTACAACAGTCCTCAGGACACGTATACTTCAAAAAAGATAATAATTATCATTGGTCATTCTACAAAAAGAAGAAAATGTGAAATGTATTCTCACTATACCTGTTCAGAACAGTTGGTAGACGTCAAAACTCATTACAAAGGCACAAACTTTATTAAAATGACAAACTTTAGAGGATAGAAAGTTACCACTATTTAATTTGTAAATGAACAAAAACGCACGAGTGGCGCTTTTGTTTGTATTTCTTTTGAATTTGTTGTGCCATTGCCTTGGTAATATGCCTAAAGCCTAAGGGCACCGCCTCCTTTTGATTATTCTTTTTATAATCTACAAAATAAAACATTTCAGTCACATAAACACACATAGGGCAAGGTAAACTAAATGACACAAATAATTACACACATATTTAATCATTGTACATTATCATAACTAAATGCAGATCAATACCGAAGCCACGGGGGCTCATGGTCGGGTAGTCCCCCATTCGACCGACGCAAATTACCCATAAAACCCGCCGCGGCTCCGGAATTGATATGTTTACATTATATTTATGTTGTACAAATATTATATACGTGTATAATTGTTTGTATCATTTAGTTTACTTTGCCTCGTGTCTGTTTATGTGACTGTACAGTCGTTGTGACTCCCGCCACGTGTGTGTGTCGCCAGGGACTTACCGCCCTTCAAATATCTTTTATGGCTAATTTAAATAAAGGCGGAGTCATCACGTTTTCACCGCGTGATCTGCTATTTTTCAGTCACTACAATCAAGTCCGTCTCCCTTTTCATTTGTAAATGAACTAAAACGCACGAGTGGCTCTTTTGTTTGTATTTCTTTTCTATTTGTTGTGCTGTTGCCTTGGTAATTTGCCTAAAGCCAAAGGGCACCACCTCCTTTTCATTATTCTTTTTATAATCTACAAAATAAAACATTTCAGTCACATAAACACACATAGGGCAAGGTAAACTAAATGACACAAATAATTACACACATATTTAATCATTGTACATTATCATAACGAAATGCAGATCAATACCGAAGCCACGGGGGCTCATGGGTAAGTCGGGTAGTCCCCCATTCGACCGACGCAAATTACCCATAAAACCTGCCGCGGCTCCGGAATTGATATGTTTACATTATATTTATGTTGTACAAATATTATATACGTGTATAATTGTTTGTATCATTTAGTTTACTTTGCCTCGTGTCTGTTTATGTGACTGTACAGTCGTTGTGACACCCGCCGTGTGTGTGTCGCCAGGGACTTACCGCCCTTCAAATATCTTTTATGGCTAATTTACATAAAGGCGGAGTCATCACGTTTTCACCGTGTGTTCTGCTATTTTTCAGTCACTACAATCAAGTCCGTCTCCCTTTTCATTTGTAAATGAACTAAAACGCACGAGTGGCTCTTTTTGTTTGTATTTCTTTTCTATTTGTTGTGCCGTTGCCTTGGTAATATGCCTAAAGCCAAAGGGCACCACCTCCTTTTCATTATTCTTTTTATAATCTACAAAATAAAACATTTCAGCCGCGGCTCCGGTATTCATGTGTTTTACATTATGGTTATATTCTACAATTATTAAATACGTGTATAATTGTTTCTATCATTTAGTTTACCTTGCCTTGTGTCTGTTTATGTGACTCTACAGTCATTGTCACACCCACCATGTGTGTGTGTGTGTGTGTGTGTGTGTGTCGCACTGTCATTTATGCCATTCATATATGTGTTTTATGTGTAAGTTGAATCACAGCAAACGTTCCTGCATATAGAGCATGTGTGCTGCAATATTCCACACACCACAATTATGTCTGTCATCCTTTTAAGAACGCACTTGTCTACCAACTTTTACTCCAGTGCAAACCACAATATAGCAAATTGCACATGTTTAATCATTTATTAAGCTGATTAGTCTTTGCAATACATTATTCTTATCATTCTTCCGTCATGCAGCTAGGCTACTTCCGTTATGCTTTCCATTCCACAATCTATAGTCTTAAAGAATTCAAATTCCTGCCGCGCGACATTCAGAGTCGCCTGCTTCACAACTCGTCTACAAGCACAGAGGTGCTTGACTCTGGTAACGTTATTTACATGTGGCAAGGGCAGCATATTTCTCCAGCAACTTCTTTAGGGTTTGGCTAGGACCACTGTAAGAGACCATTCTCTGCACTAAAGAGTCACAAGCATGTTTTTACAATGACAATGATTGCCACCTTTCATGACACTTTTAAAGCCATCTGTGTTGAAAATCGTGGGCATGTCTCTAAGCAGCCATGTCTCAACACAGAGGATACTTCTCCAAAGCTCATCCATACCAGAGACATGAACTCTCTTCAGCAAGATCACAGCCTCCAACATCTTTCAAGCAATTCCATCACATAAACCAAGCCGTTTGGGCTAGTGTAATTGTTTCTATCATTTAGTTTACCTTGCCTTGTGTCTGTTTATGTGACTGTACAGTCATTGTCACACCCACCATGTGTGTGTGTCGCCCTGTCATTTATGCCATTCATATATGTGTTTTATGTGTAAGTTGAATCACAGCAAACGTTCCTGCATATAGAGCATGTGTGCTGCAATATTCCACACACCACAATTATGTCTGTCATCCTTTTAAGAACGCACTTGTCTACCAACTTTTACTCCAGTGCAAACCACAATATAGCAAATTGCACATGTTTAATCATTTATTAAGCTGATTAGTCTTTGCAATACATTATTCTTATCATTCTTCCGTCATGCAGCTAGGCTACTTCCGTTATGCTTTCCATTCCACAATCTATAGTCTTAAAGAATTCAAATTCCTGCCGCGCGACATTCAGAGTCGCCTGCTTCACAACTCGTCTACAAGCACAGAGGTGCTTGACTCTGGTAACGTTATTTACATGTGGCAAGGGCAGCATATTTCTCCAGCAACTTCTTTAGGGTTTGGCTAGGACCACTGTAAGAGACCATTCTCTGCACTAAAGAGTCACAAGCATGTTTTTACAATGACAATGATTGCCACCTTTTATGACACTTTTAAAGCCATTTGTGTTGAAAATCGTGGGCATGTCTCTAAGCAGCCATGTCTCAACACAGAGGATACTTCTCCAAAGCTCATCCATACCAGAGACATGAACTCTCTTCAGCAAGATCACAGCCTCCAACATCTTTCAAGCAATTCCATCACATAAACCAAGCCGTTTGGGCTAGTGTAATTGTTTCTATCATTTAGTTTACCTTGCCTTGTGTCTGTTTATGTGACTGTACAGTCATTGTCACACCCACCATGTGTGTGTGTCGCCCTGTCATTTATGCCATTCATATATGTGTTTTATGTGTAAGTTGAATCACAGCAAACGTTCCTGCATATAGAGCATGTGTGCTGCAATATTCCACACACCACAATTATGTCTGTCATCCTTTTAAGAACGCACTTGTCTACCAACTTTTACTCCAGTGCAAACCACAATATAGCAAATTGCACATGTTTAATCATTTATTAAGCTGATTAGTCTTTGCAATACATTATTCTTATCATTCTTCCGTCATGCAGCTAGGCTACTTCCGTTATGCTTTCCATTCCACAATCTATAGTCTTAAAGAATTCAAATTCCTGCCGCGCGACATTCAGAGTCGCCTGCTTCACAACTCGTCTACAAGCACAGAGGTGCTTGACTCTGGTAACGTTATTTACATGTGGCAAGGGCAGCATATTTCTCCAGCAACTTCTTTAGGGTTTGGCTAGGACCACTGTAAGAGACCATTCTCTGCACTAAAGAGTCACAAGCATGTTTTTACAATGACAATGATTGCCACCTTTCATGACACTTTTAAAGCCATCTGTGTTGAAAATCGTGGGCATGTCTCTAAGCAGCCATGTCTCAACACAGAGGATACTTCTCCAAAGCTCATCCATACCAGAGACATGAACTCTCTTCAGCAAGATCACAGCCTCCAACATCTTTCAAGCAATTCCATCACATAAACCAAGCCGTTTGGGCTAGTGTAATTGTTTCTATCATTTAGTTTACCTTGCCTTGTGTCTGTTTATGTGACTGTACAGTCATTGTCACACCCACCATGTGTGTGTGTCGCCCTGTCATTTATGCCATTCATATATGTGTTTTATGTGTAAGTTGAATCACAGCAAACGTTCCTGCATATAGAGCATGTGTGCTGCAATATTCCACACACCACAATTATGTCTGTCATCCTTTTAAGAACGCACTTGTCTACCAACTTTTACTCCAGTGCAAACCACAATATAGCAAATTGCACATGTTTAATCATTTATTAAGCTGATTAGTCTTTGCAATACATTATTCTTATCATTCTTCCGTCATGCAGCTAGGCTACTTCCGTTATGCTTTCCATTCCACAATCTATAGTCTTAAAGAATTCAAATTCCTGCCGCGCGACATTCAGAGTCGCCTGCTTCACAACTCGTCTACAAGCACAGAGGTGCTTGACTCTGGTAACGTTATTTACATGTGGCAAGGGCAGCATATTTCTCCAGCAACTTCTTTAGGGTTTGGCTAGGACCACTGTAAGAGACCATTCTCTGCACTAAAGAGTCACAAGCATGTTTTTACAATGACAATGATTGCCACCTTTTATGACACTTTTAAAGCCATTTGTGTTGAAAATCGTGGGCATGTCTCTAAGCAGCCATGTCTCAACACAGAGGATACTTCTCCAAAGCTCATCCATACCAGAGACATGAACTCTCTTCAGCAAGATCACAGCCTCCAACATCTTTCAAGCAATTCCATCACATAAACCAAGCCGTTTGGGCTAGTGTAATTGTTTCTATCATTTAGTTTACCTTGCCTTGTGTCTGTTTATGTGACTGTACAGTCATTGTCACACCCACCATGTGTGTGTGTCGCCCTGTCATTTATGCCATTCATATATGTGTTTTATGTGTAAGTTGAATCACAGCAAACGTTCCTGCATATAGAGCATGTGTGCTGCAATATTCCACACACCACAATTATGTCTGTCATCCTTTTAAGAACGCACTTGTCTACCAACTTTTACTCCAGTGCAAACCACAATATAGCAAATTGCACATGTTTAATCATTTATTAAGCTGATTAGTCTTTGCAATACATTATTCTTATCATTCTTCCGTCATGCAGCTAGGCTACTTCCGTTATGCTTTCCATTCCACAATCTATAGTCTTAAAGAATTCAAATTCCTGCCGCGCGACATTCAGAGTCGCCTGCTTCACAACTCGTCTACAAGCACAGAGGTGCTTGACTCTGGTAACGTTATTTACATGTGGCAAGGGCAGCATATTTCTCCAGCAACTTCTTTAGGGTTTGGCTAGGACCACTGTAAGAGACCATTCTCTGCACTAAAGAGTCACAAGCATGTTTTTACAATGACAATGATTGCAACCTTTCATGACACTTTTAAAGCCATCTGTGTTGAAAATCGTGGGCATGTCTCTAAGCAGCCATGTCTCAACACAGAGGATACTTCTCCAAAGCTCATCCATACCAGAGACATGAACTCTCTTCAGCAAGATCACAGCCTCCAACATCTTTCAAGCAATTCCATCACATAAACCAAGCCGTTTGGGCTAGTGTAATTGTTTCTATCATTTAGTTTACCTTGCCTTGTGTCTGTTTATGTGACTGTACAGTCATTGTCACACCCACCATGTGTGTGTGTCGCCCTGTCATTTATGCCATTCATATATGTGTTTTATGTGTAAGTTGAATCACAGCAAACGTTCCTGCATATAGAGCATGTGTGCTGCAATATTCCACACACCACAATTATGTCTGTCATCCTTTTAAGAACGCACTTGTCTACCAACTTTTACTCCAGTGCAAACCACAATATAGCAAATTGCACATGTTTAATCATTTATTAAGCTGATTAGTCTTTGCAATACATTATTCTTATCATTCTTCCGTCATGCAGCTAGGCTACTTCCGTTATGCTTTCCATTCCACAATCTATAGTCTTAAAGAATTCAAATTCCTGCCGCGCGACATTCAGAGTCGCCTGCTTCACAACTCGTCTACAAGCACAGAGGTGCTTGACTCTGGTAACGTTATTTACATGTGGCAAGGGCAGCATATTTCTCCAGCAACTTCTTTAGGGTTTGGCTAGGACCACTGTAAGAGACCATTCTCTGCACTAAAGAGTCACAAGCATGTTTTTACAATGACAATGATTGCCACCTTTCATGACACTTTTAAAGCCATCTGTGTTGAAAATCGTGGGCATGTCTCTAAGCAGCCATGTCTCAACACAGAGGATACTTCTCCAAAGCTCATCCATACCAGAGACATGAACTCTCTTCAGCAAGATCACAGCCTCCAACATCTTTCAAGCAATTCCATCACATAAACCAAGCCGTTTGGGCTAGTGTAATTGTTTCTATCATTTAGTTTACCTTGCCTTGTGTCTGTTTATGTGACTGTACAGTCATTGTCACACCCACCATGTGTGTGTGTCGCCCTGTCATTTATGCCATTCATATATGTGTTTTATGTGTAAGTTGAATCACAGCAAACGTTCCTGCATATAGAGCATGTGTGCTGCAATATTCCACACACCACAATTATGTCTGTCATCCTTTTAAGAACGCACTTGTCTACCAACTTTTACTCCAGTGCAAACCACAATATAGCAAATTGCACATGTTTAATCATTTATTAAGCTGATTAGTCTTTGCAATACATTATTCTTATCATTCTTCCGTCATGCAGCTAGGCTACTTCCGTTATGCTTTCCATTCCACAATCTATAGTCTTAAAGAATTCAAATTCCTGCCGCGCGACATTCAGAGTCGCCTGCTTCACAACTCGTCTACAAGCACAGAGGTGCTTGACTCTGGTAACGTTATTTACATGTGGCAAGGGCAGCATATTTCTCCAGCAACTTCTTTAGGGTTTGGCTAGGACCACTGTAAGAGACCATTCTCTGCACTAAAGAGTCACAAGCATGTTTTTACAATGACAATGATTGCCACCTTTCATGACACTTTTAAAGCCATCTGTGTTGAAAATCGTGGGCATGTCTCTAAGCAGCCATGTCTCAACACAGAGGATACTTCTCCAAAGCTCATCCATACCAGAGACATGAACTCTCTTCAGCAAGATCACAGCCTCCAACATCTTTCAAGCAATTCCATCACATAAACCAAGCCGTTTGGGCTAGTGTAATTGTTTCTATCATTTAGTTTACCTTGCCTTGTGTCTGTTTATGTGACTGTACAGTCATTGTCACACCCACCATGTGTGTGTGTCGCCCTGTCATTTATGCCATTCATATATGTGTTTTATGTGTAAGTTGAATCACAGCAAACGTTCCTGCATATAGAGCATGTGTGCTGCAATATTCCACACACCACAATTATGTCTGTCATCCTTTTAAGAACGCACTTGTCTACCAACTTTTACTCCAGTGCAAACCACAATATAGCAAATTGCACATGTTTAATCATTTATTAAGCTGATTAGTCTTTGCAATACATTATTCTTATCATTCTTCCGTCATGCAGCTAGGCTACTTCCGTTATGCTTTCCATTCCACAATCTATAGTCTTAAAGAATTAGTCTTAAAGAATTCAAATTCCTGCCGCGCGACATTCAGAGTCGCCTGCTTCACAACTCGTCTACAAGCACAGAGGTGCTTGACTCTGGTAACGTTATTTACATGTGGCAAGGGCAGCATATTTCTCCAGCAACTTCTATAGGGTTTGGCTAGGACCACTGTAAGAGACCATTCTCTGCACTAAAGAGTCACAAGCATGTTTTTACAATGACAATGATTGCCACCTTTCATGACACTTTTAAAGCCATCTGTGTTGAAAATCGTGGGCATGTCTCTAAGCAGCCATGTCTCAACACAGAGGATACTTCTCCAAAGCTCATCCATACCAGAGACATGAACTCTCTTCAGCAAGATCACAGCCTCCAACATCTTTCAAGCAATTCCATCACATAAACCAAGCCGTTTGGGCTAGTGTAATTGTTTCTATCATTTAGTTTACCTTGCCTTGTGTCTGTTTATGTGACTGTACAGTCATTGTCACACCCACCATGTGTGTGTGTCGCCCTGTCATTTATGCCATTCATATATGTGTTTTATGTGTAAGTTGAATCACAGCAAACGTTCCTGCATATAGAGCATGTGTGCTGCAATATTCCACACACCACAATTATGTCTGTCATCCTTTTAAGAACGCACTTGTCTACCAACTTTTACTCCAGTGCAAACCACAATATAGCAAATTGCACATGTTTAATCATTTATTAAGCTGATTAGTCTTTGCAATACATTATTCTTATCATTCTTCCGTCATGCAGCTAGGCTACTTCCGTTATGCTTTCCATTCCACAATCTATAGTCTTAAAGAATTCAAATTCCTGCCGCGCGACATTCAGAGTCGCCTGCTTCACAACTCGTCTACAAGCACAGAGGTGCTTGACTCTGGTAACGTTATTTACATGTGGCAAGGGCAGCATATTTCTCCAGCAACTTCTTTAGGGTTTGGCTAGGACCACTGTAAGAGACCATTCTCTGCACTAAAGAGTCACAAGCATGTTTTTACAATGACAATGATTGCCACCTTTCATGACACTTTTAAAGCCATCTGTGTTGAAAATCGTGGGCATGTCTCTAAGCAGCCATGTCTCAACACAGAGGATACTTCTCCAAAGCTCATCCATACCAGAGACATGAACTCTCTTCAGCAAGATCACAGCCTCCAACATCTTTCAAGCAATTCCATCACATAAACCAAGCCGTTTGGGCTAGTGTAATTGTTTCTATCATTTAGTTTACCTTGCCTTGTGTCTGTTTATGTGACTGTACAGTCATTGTCACACCCACCATGTGTGTGTGTCGCCCTGTCATTTATGCCATTCATATATGTGTTTTATGTGTAAGTTGAATCACAGCAAACGTTCCTGCATATAGAGCATGTGTGCTGCAATATTCCACACACCACAATTATGTCTGTCATCCTTTTAAGAACGCACTTGTCTACCAACTTTTACTCCAGTGCAAACCACAATATAGCAAATTGCACATGTTTAATCATTTATTAAGCTGATTAGTCTTTGCAATACATTATTCTTATCATTCTTCCGTCATGCAGCTAGGCTACTTCCGTTATGCTTTCCATTCCACAATCTATAGTCTTAAAGAATTCAAATTCCTGCCGCGCGACATTCAGAGTCGCCTGCTTCACAACTCGTCTACAAGCACAGAGGTGCTTGACTCTGGTAACGTTATTTACATGTGGCAAGGGCAGCATATTTCTCCAGCAACTTCTTTAGGGTTTGGCTAGGACCACTGTAAGAGACCATTCTCTGCACTAAAGAGTCACAAGCATGTTTTTACAATGACAATGATTGCCACCTTTCATGACACTTTTAAAGCCATCTGTGTTGAAAATCGTGGGCATGTCTCTAAGCAGCCATGTCTCAACACAGAGGATACTTCTCCAAAGCTCATCCATACCAGAGACATGAACTCTCTTCAGCAATTCACAGCCTCCAACATCTTTCAAGCAATTCCATCACATAAACCAAGCCGTTTGGGCTAGTGTAATTGTTTCTATCATTTAGTTTACCTTGCCTTGTGTCTGTTTATGTGACTGTACAGTCATTGTCACACCCACCATGTGTGTGTGTCGCCCTGTCATTTATGCCATTCATATATGTGTTTTATGTGTAAGTTGAATCACAGCAAACGTTCCTGCATATAGAGCATGTGTGCTGCAATATTCCACACACCACAATTATGTCTGTCATCCTTTTAAGAACGCACTTGTCTACCAACTTTTACTCCAGTGCAAACCACAATATAGCAAATTGCACATGTTTAATCATTTATTAAGCTGATTAGTCTTTGCAATACATTATTCTTATCATTCTTCCGTCATGCAGCTAGGCTACTTCCGTTATGCTTTCCATTGCACAATCTATAGTCTTAAAGAATTCAAATTCCTGCCGCGCGACATCCAGAGTCGCCTGCTTCACAACTCGTCTACAAGCACAGAGGTGCTTGACTCTGGTAACGTTATTTACATGTGGCAAGGGCAGCATATTTCTCCAGCAACTTCTTTAGGGTTTGGCTAGGACCACTGTAAGAGACCATTCTCTGCACTAAAGAGTCACAAGCATGTTTTTACAATGACAATGATTGCCACCTTTCATGACACTTTTAAAGCCATCTGTGTTGAAAATCGTGGGCATGTCTCTAAGCAGCCATGTCTCAACACAGAGGATACTTCTCCAAAGCTCATCCATACCAGAGACATGAACTCTCTTCAGCAAGATCACAGCCTCCAACATCTTTCAAGCAATTCCATCACATAAACCAAGCCGTTTGGGCTAGTGTAATTGTTTCTATCATTTAGTTTACCTTGCCTTGTGTCTGTTTATGTGACTGTACAGTCATTGTCACACCCACCATGTGTGTGTGTCGCCCTGTCATTTATGCCATTCATATATGTGTTTTATGTGTAAGTTGAATCACAGCAAACGTTCCTGCATATAGAGCATGTGTGCTGCAATATTCCACACACCACAATTATGTCTGTCATCCTTTTAAGAACGCACTTGTCTACCAACTTTTACTCCAGTGCAAACCACAATATAGCAAATTGCACATGTTTAATCATTTATTAAGCTGATTAGTCTTTGCAATACATTATTCTTATCATTCTTCCGTCATGCAGCTAGGCTACTTCCGTTATGCTTTCCATTCCACAATCTATAGTCTTAAAGAATTCAAATTCCTGCCGCGCGACATTCAGAGTCGCCTGCTTCACAACTCGTCTACAAGCACAGAGGTGCTTGACTCTGGTAACGTTATTTACATGTGGCAAGGGCAGCATATTTCTCCAGCAACTTCTTTAGGGTTTGGCTAGGACCACTGTAAGAGACCATTCTCTGCACTAAAGAGTCACAAGCATGTTTTTACAATGACAATGATTGCCACCTTTCATGACACTTTTAAAGCCATCTGTGTTGAAAATCGTGGGCATGTCTCTAAGCAGCCATGTCTCAACACAGAGGATACTTCTCCAAAGCTCATCCATACCAGAGACATGAACTCTCTTCAGCAAGATCACAGCCTCCAACATCTTTCAAGCAATTCCATCACATAAACCAAGCCGTTTGGGCTAGTGTAATTGTTTCTATCATTTAGTTTACCTTGCCTTGTGTCTGTTTATGTGACTGTACAGTCATTGTCACACCCACCATGTGTGTGTGTCGCCCTGTCATTTATGCCATTCATATATGTGTTTTATGTGTAAGTTGAATCACAGCAAACGTTCCTGCATATAGAGCATGTGTGCTGCAATATTCCACACACCACAATTATGTCTGTCATCCTTTTAAGAACGCACTTGTCTACCAACTTTTACTCCAGTGCAAACCACAATATAGCAAATTGCACATGTTTAATCATTTATTAAGCTGATTAGTCTTTGCAATACATTATTCTTATCATTCTTCCGTCATGCAGCTAGGCTACTTCCGTTATGCTTTCCATTCCACAATCTATAGTCTTAAAGAATTCAAATTCCTGCCGCGCGACGTTCACAGTCGCCTGCTTCACAACTCGTCTACAAGCACAGAGGTGCTTGACTCTGGTAACGTTATTTACATGTGGCAAGGGCAGCATATTTCTCCAGCAACTTCTTTAGGGTTTGGCTAGGACCACTGTAAGAGACCATTCTCTGCACTAAAGAGTCACAAGCATGTTTTTACAATGACAATGATTGCAACCTTTCATGACACTTTTAAAGCCATCTGTGTTGAAAATCGTGGGCATGTCTCTAAGCAGCCATGTCTCAACACAGAGGATACTTCTCCAAAGCTCATCCATACCAGAGACATGAACTCTCTTCAGCAAGATCACAGCCTCCAACATCTTTCAAGCAATTCCATCACATAAACCAAGCCGTTTGGGCTAGTGTAATTGTTTCTATCATTTAGTTTACCTTGCCTTGTGTCTGTTTATGTGACTGTACAGTCATTGTCACACCCACCATGTGTGTGTGTCGCCCTGTCATTTATGCCATTCATATATGTGTTTTATGTGTAAGTTGAATCACAGCAAACGTTCCTGCATATAGAGCATGTGTGCTGCAATATTCCACACACCACAATTATGTCTGTCATCCTTTTAAGAACGCACTTGTCTACCAACTTTTACTCCAGTGCAAACCACAATATAGCAAAATACACGTGGCAAGCCATACATGACCCATGAGTAGTCCATATACTGTTCACTAATCATATTACTTATTACATTATATCCAGTCATCTTACAACAGTCCTCAGGACACGTATACTTCAAAAAAGATAATAATTATCATTGGTCATTCTACAAAAAGAAGAAAATGTGAAATGTATTCTCACTATACCTGTTCAGAACAGTTGGTAGACGTCAAAACTCATTACAAAGGCACAAACTTTATTAAAATGACAAACTTTAGAGGATAGAAAGTTACCACTATTTAATTTGTAAATGAACAAAAACGCACGAGTGGCGCTTTTGTTTGTATTTCTTTTGAATTTGTTGTGCCGTTGCCTTGGTAATATGCCTAAAGCCTAAGGGCACCGCCTCCTTTTGATTATTCTTTTTATAATCTACAAAATAAAACATTTCAGTCACATAAACACACATAGGGCAAGGTAAACTAAATGACACAAATAATTACACACATATTTAATCATTGTACATTATCATAACGAAATGCAGATCAATACCGAAGCCACGGGGGCTCATGGGTAAGTCGGGTAGTCCCCCATTCGACCGACGCAAATTACCCATAAAACCCGCCGCGGCTCCGGAATTGATATGTTTACATTATATTTATGTTGTACAAATATTATATACGTGTATAATTGTTTGTATCATTTAGTTTACTTTGCCTCGTGTCTGTTTATGTGACTGTACAGTCGTTGTGACTCCCGCCATGTGTGTGTGTCGCCAGGGACTTACCGCCCTTCAAATATCTTTTATGGCTAATTTAAATAAAGGCGGAGTCATCACGTTTTCACCGCGTGTTCTGCTATTTTTCAGTCACTACAATCAAGTCCGTCTCCCTTTTCATTTGTAAATGAACTAAAACGCACGAGTGGCTCTTTTGTTTGTATTTCTTTTCTATTTGTTGTGCTGTTGCCTTGGTAATTTGCCTAAAGCCAAAGGGCACCACCTCCTTTTCATTATTCTTTTTATAATCTACAAAATAAAACATTTCAGTCACATAAACACACATAGGGCAAGGTAAACTAAATGACACAAATAATTACACACATATTTAATCATTGTACATTATCATAACGAAATGCAGATCAATACCGAAGCCACGGGGGCTCATGGGTAAGTCGGGTAGTCCCCCATTCGACCGACGCAAATTACCCATAAAACCTGCCGCGGCTCCGGAATTGATATGTTTACATTATATTTATGTTGTACAAATATTATATACGTGTATAATTGTTTGTATCATTTAGTTTACTTTGCCTCGTGTCTGTTTATGTGACTGTACAGTCGTTGTGACTCCCGCCGTGTGTGTGTCGCCAGGGACTTACCGCCCTTCAAATATCTTTTATGGCTAATTTACATAAAGGCGGAGTCATCACGTTTTCACCGTGTGTTCCTACATCATCCAATTGCACACCCGGAGAGCCAACCGCAGTTTTAGACCTGCAGTTCTAGACCTGCAGTTCTAGACGTGCCGTAGTTTTAGATGCATGTAACGTAATATGCAGATAGTGTTTTAGTATGTCGCGGGAGCAGATGGAAGAATATTTATAAGCAACAATAATATATGATAGATATATGATAATGTCTGAAGGTAATTTTTGGGTTATCGTAATGTTTATGTCATGAAGGATGAATCTGACTAGCGTTAGTGTGTCTTGGTTCGTTAGTTCTGGCTACCTTTATGGCTACTTAGTAGCTACTTTGATTAAATTTGAAACAACTTAAAGGAAGGAAATTAGCACTTACTACGCTACTATTAATACTAAAAGTAGTAAGCAAGCTAAAGTAGCATTTCCCCATCATTATTAACCCATAAGAACCCAGACTATGTTCTGAATATTGATACAATTGAGCATATTAATATATGATACACATATATTTAGTCTGCTAAATGCCATAAATGTAAATGTAAATATGATCGGTCTGAAGGTCATTTTTGTGTTATCGTAATGTTTATGTCATGAAGGATGAATCTGGCTAGCGTTAGTGTGTCTTAGTTCGTTAGTTCTGGCTACCTTTATGACTACTTTGTAGCTACTTCGACTTTGAGAGAAATGCTAGTCCTGCGAACGTAAATTTTTGCCGGGGGGGGGGGTGGTGGCGAATGTAAAATGAAACAAAAAAACAAAAATTTGTATTATATTGCGATCGATCGGTCGCCAGTGTTTGCGCCAGAGCGAACTGGTAACTCATTGAATCATAGATATGGATCAGAGGTAAATAAACTAGATTTTTTTTCGGCGTGAGAAATCGGATGTGTGGCGTGTGAGCGAAAAACCCCAAGTATCACATAATATTTGCTAGTTGCATGCCAATGAAGGTATACGAGTAAAATAAATCACTCCTAACATTCTGGAAACGTATGCTTACTCACTGAAAGCATCCTGACATTATGCAATTTTTGCTGATTTTTAATACAAAATAGCCTATGCCAGTAATCCAGTAGTTTAATTAAAAATAAAATATCTTCAGGAGACAAGCTGTGTGTGTAAATGACAAAATTAATCAAAACTCCCTAAAAGAACAGGGAAAATGAGGCGTACTACTTCTATTTAAATACAAAATGTGGTGTACATTATCGTTTAAAACTTGTCAAATGTTATAGATTTGGCTAAAACAATTCAGAATCAATGGGCTTATTTAACAAATAAACAATGGATTATTACAATATACAAGCCCCTGAGCCTACGGCATGCATTGGAACTGCTGGTCTAGAACTGCAGTTGGCTGTCGTTAGCTACATTCCGAGCCGCTAGGTGGCGCATGGCTAAAACTACAGCACGTCTAGAACTGCAGGTCTATAACTGCAGGTCTAGAACTGCAGTTGGCTCTCCGGCTGTGCAATTGGATGCATCTCGTGTGTTCTGCTATTTTTCAGTCACTACAATCAAGTCCGTCTCCCTTTTCATTTGTAAATGAACTAAAACGCACGAGTGGCTCTTTTTGTTTGTATTTCTTTTCTATTTGTTGTGCCGTTGCCTTGGTAATATGCCTAAAGCCAAAGGGCACCACCTCCTTTTCATTATTCTTTTTATAATCTACAAAATAAAACATTTCAGCCGCGGCTCCGGTATTCATGTGTTTTACATTATGGTTATATTCTACAATTATTAAATACGTGTATAATTGTTTCTATCATTTAGTTTACCTTGCCTTGTGTCTGTTTATGTGACTCTACAGTCATTGTCACACCCACCATGTGTGTGTGTGTGTGTGTGTGTGTGTCGCACTGTCATTTATGCCATTCATATATGTGTTTTATGTGTAAGTTGAATCACAGCAAACGTTCCTGCATATAGAGCATGTGTGCTGCAATATTCCACACACCACAATTATGTCTGTCATCCTTTTAAGAACGCACTTGTCTACCAACTTTTACTCCAGTGCAAACCACAATATAGCAAATTGCACATGTTTAATCATTTATTAAGCTGATTAGTCTTTGCAATACATTATTCTTATCATTCTTCCGTCATGCAGCTAGGCTACTTCCGTTATGCTTTCCATTCCACAATCTATAGTCTTAAAGAATTCAAATTCCTGCCGCGCGACGTTCACAGTCGCCTGCTTCACAACTCGTCTACAAGCACAGAGGTGCTTGACTCTGGTAACGTTATTTACATGTGGCAAGGGCAGCATATTTCTCCAGCAACTTCTTTAGGGTTTGGCTAGGACCACTGTAAGAGACCATTCTCTGCACTAAAGAGTCACAAGCATGTTTTTACAATGACAATGATTGCAACCTTTCATGACACTTTTAAAGCCATCTGTGTTGAAAATCGTGGGCATGTCTCTAAGCAGCCATGTCTCAACACAGAGGATACTTCTCCAAAGCTCATCCATACCAGAGACATGAACTCTCTTCAGCAAGATCACAGCCTCCAACATCTTTCAAGCAATTCCATCACATAAACCAAGCCGTTTGGGCTAGTGTAATTGTTTCTATCATTTAGTTTACCTTGCCTTGTGTCTGTTTATGTGACTGTACAGTCATTGTCACACCCACCATGTGTGTGTGTCGCCCTGTCATTTATGCCATTCATATATGTGTTTTATGTGTAAGTTGAATCACAGCAAACGTTCCTGCATATAGAGCATGTGTGCTGCAATATTCCACACACCACAATTATGTCTGTCATCCTTTTAAGAACGCACTTGTCTACCAACTTTTACTCCAGTGCAAACCACAATATAGCAAAATACACGTGGCAAGCCATACATGACCCATGAGTAGTCCATATACTGTTCACTAATCATATTACTTATTACATTATATCCAGTCATCTTACAACAGTCCTCAGGACACGTATACTTCAAAAAAGATAATAATTATCATTGGTCATTCTACAAAAAGAAGAAAATGTGAAATGTATTCTCACTATACCTGTTCAGAACAGTTGGTAGACGTCAAAACTCATTACAAAGGCACAAACTTTATTAAAATGACAAACTTTAGAGGATAGAAAGTTACCACTATTTAATTTGTAAATGAACAAAAACGCACGAGTGGCGCTTTTGTTTGTATTTCTTTTGAATTTGTTGTGCCGTTGCCTTGGTAATATGCCTAAAGCCTAAGGGCACCGCCTCCTTTTGATTATTCTTTTTATAATCTACAAAATAAAACATTTCAGTCACATAAACACACATAGGGCAAGGTAAACTAAATGACACAAATAATTACACACATATTTAATCATTGTACATTATCATAACGAAATGCAGATCAATACCGAAGCCACGGGGGCTCATGGGTAAGTCGGGTAGTCCCCCATTCGACCGACGCAAATTACCCATAAAACCCGCCGCGGCTCCGGAATTGATATGTTTACATTATATTTATGTTGTACAAATATTATATACGTGTATAATTGTTTGTATCATTTAGTTTACTTTGCCTCGTGTCTGTTTATGTGACTGTACAGTCGTTGTGACTCCCGCCATGTGTGTGTGTCGCCAGGGACTTACCGCCCTTCAAATATCTTTTATGGCTAATTTAAATAAAGGCGGAGTCATCACGTTTTCACCGCGTGTTCTGCTATTTTTCAGTCACTACAATCAAGTCCGTCTCCCTTTTCATTTGTAAATGAACTAAAACGCACGAGTGGCTCTTTTGTTTGTATTTCTTTTCTATTTGTTGTGCTGTTGCCTTGGTAATTTGCCTAAAGCCAAAGGGCACCACCTCCTTTTCATTATTCTTTTTATAATCTACAAAATAAAACATTTCAGTCACATAAACACACATAGGGCAAGGTAAACTAAATGACACAAATAATTACACACATATTTAATCATTGTACATTATCATAACGAAATGCAGATCAATACCGAAGCCACGGGGGCTCATGGGTAAGTCGGGTAGTCCCCCATTCGACCGACGCAAATTACCCATAAAACCTGCCGCGGCTCCGGAATTGATATGTTTACATTATATTTATGTTGTACAAATATTATATACGTGTATAATTGTTTGTATCATTTAGTTTACTTTGCCTCGTGTCTGTTTATGTGACTGTACAGTCGTTGTGACTCCCGCCGTGTGTGTGTCGCCAGGGACTTACCGCCCTTCAAATATCTTTTATGGCTAATTTACATAAAGGCGGAGTCATCACGTTTTCACCGTGTGTTCTGCTATTTTTCAGTCACTACAATCAAGTCCGTCTCCCTTTTCATTTGTAAATGAACTAAAACGCACGAGTGGCTCTTTTTGTTTGTATTTCTTTTCTATTTGTTGTGCCGTTGCCTTGGTAATATGCCTAAAGCCAAAGGGCACCACCTCCTTTTCATTATTCTTTTTATAATCTACAAAATAAAACATTTCAGCCGCGGCTCCGGTATTCATGTGTTTTACATTATGGTTATATTCTACAATTATTAAATACGTGTATAATTGTTTCTATAATTTAGTTTACCTTGCCTTGTGTCTGTTTATGTGACTCTACAGTCATTGTCACACCCACCATGTGTGTGTGTGTGTGTGTGTGTGTGTGTCGCACTGTCATTTATGCCATTCATATATGTGTTTTATGTGTAAGTTGAATCACAGCAAACGTTCCTGCATATAGAGCATGTGTGCTGCAATATTCCACACACCACAATTATGTCTGTCATCCTTTTAAGAACGCACTTGTCTACCAACTTTTACTCCAGTGCAAACCACAATATAGCAAATTGCACATGTTTAATCATTTATTAAGCTGATTAGTCTTTGCAATACATTATTCTTATCATTCTTCCGTCATGCAGCTAGGCTACTTCCGTTATGCTTTCCATTCCACAATCTATAGTCTTAAAGAATTCAAATTCCTGCCGCGCGACGTTCAGAGTCGCCTGCTTCACAACTCGTCTACAAGCACAGAGGTGCTTGACTCTGGTAACGTTATTTACATGTGGCAAGGGCAGCATATTTCTCCAGCAACTTCTTTAGGGTTTGGCTAGGACCACTGTAAGAGACCATTCTCTGCACTAAAGAGTCACAAGCATGTTTTTACAATGACAATGATTGCAACCTTTCATGACACTTTTAAAGCCATCTGTGTTGAAAATCGTGGGCATGTCTCTAAGCAGCCATGTCTCAACACAGAGGATACTTCTCCAAAGCTCATCCATACCAGAGACATGAACTCTCTTCAGCAAGATCACAGCCTCCAACATCTTTCAAGCAATTCCATCACATAAACCAAGCCGTTTGGGCTAGTGTAATTGTTTCTATCATTTAGTTTACCTTGCCTTGTGTCTGTTTATGTGACTGTACAGTCATTGTCACACCCACCATGTGTGTGTGTCGCCCTGTCATTTATGCCATTCATATATGTGTTTTATGTGTAAGTTGAATCACAGCAAACGTTCCTGCATATAGAGCATGTGTGCTGCAATATTCCACACACCACAATTATGTCTGTCATCCTTTTAAGAACGCACTTGTCTACCAACTTTTACTCCAGTGCAAACCACAATATAGCAAAATACACGTGGCAAGCCATACATGACCCATGAGTAGTCCATATACTGTTCACTAATCATATTACTTATTACATTATATCCAGTCATCTTACAACAGTCCTCAGGACACGTATACTTCAAAAAAGATAATAATTATCATTGGTCATTCTACAAAAAGAAGAAAATGTGAAATGTATTCTCACTATACCTGTTCAGAACAGTTGGTAGACGTCAAAACTCATTACAAAGGCACAAACTTTATTAAAATGACAAACTTTAGAGGATAGAAAGTTACCACTATTTAATTTGTAAATGAACAAAAACGCACGAGTGGCGCTTTTGTTTGTATTTCTTTTGAATTTGTTGTGCCGTTGCCTTGGTAATATGCCTAAAGCCTAAGGGCACCGCCTCCTTTTGATTATTCTTTTTATAATCTACAAAATAAAACATTTCAGTCACATAAACACACATAGGGCAAGGTAAACTAAATGACACAAATAATTACACACATATTTAATCATTGTACATTATCATAACGAAATGCAGATCAATACCGAAGCCACGGGGGCTCATGGGTAAGTCGGGTAGTCCCCCATTCGACCGACGCAAATTACCCATAAAACCCGCCGCGGCTCCGGAATTGATATGTTTACATTATATTTATGTTGTACAAATATTATATACGTGTATAATTGTTTGTATCATTTAGTTTACTTTGCCTCGTGTCTGTTTATGTGACTGTACAGTCGTTGTGACTCCCGCCATGTGTGTGTGTCGCCAGGGACTTACCGCCCTTCAAATATCTTTTATGGCTAATTTAAATAAAGGCGGAGTCATCACGTTTTCACCGCGTGTTCTGCTATTTTTCAGTCACTACAATCAAGTCCGTCTCCCTTTTCATTTGTAAATGAACTAAAACGCACGAGTGGCTCTTTTGTTTGTATTTCTTTTCTATTTGTTGTGCTGTTGCCTTGGTAATTTGCCTAAAGCCAAAGGGCACCACCTCCTTTTCATTATTCTTTTTATAATCTACAAAATAAAACATTTCAGTCACATAAACACACATAGGGCAAGGTAAACTAAATGACACAAATAATTACACACATATTTAATCATTGTACATTATCATAACGAAATGCAGATCAATACCGAAGCCACGGGGGCTCATGGGTAAGTCGGGTAGTCCCCCATTCGACCGACGCAAATTACCCATAAAACCTGCCGCGGCTCCGGAATTGATATGTTTACATTATATTTATGTTGTACAAATATTATATACGTGTATAATTGTTTGTATCATTTAGTTTACTTTGCCTCGTGTCTGTTTATGTGACTGTACAGTCGTTGTGACTCCCGCCGTGTGTGTGTCGCCAGGGACTTACCGCCCTTCAAATATCTTTTATGGCTAATTTACATAAAGGCGGAGTCATCACGTTTTCACCGTGTGTTCTGCTATTTTTCAGTCACTACAATCAAGTCCGTCTCCCTTTTCATTTGTAAATGAACTAAAACGCACGAGTGGCTCTTTTTGTTTGTATTTCTTTTCTATTTGTTGTGCCGTTGCCTTGGTAATATGCCTAAAGCCAAAGGGCACCACCTCCTTTTCATTATTCTTTTTATAATCTACAAAATAAAACATTTCAGCCGCGGCTCCGGTATTCATGTGTTTTACATTATGGTTATATTCTACAATTATTAAATACGTGTATAATTGTTTCTATCATTTAGTTTACCTTGCCTTGTGTCTGTTTATGTGACTCTACAGTCATTGTCACACCCACCATGTGTGTGTGTGTGTGTGTGTGTGTGTGTCGCACTGTCATTTATGCCATTCATATATGTGTTTTATGTGTAAGTTGAATCACAGCAAACGTTCCTGCATATAGAGCATGTGTGCTGCAATATTCCACACACCACAATTATGTCTGTCATCTGTTCTGTAAAGCGGAATAGTGTAAGGCACTGCGGAGAGTTGTAGCACGGACTATGTTGTGTGTAACACACTTCCTGTTCTGAAGGAATAAAGTCACTCGTGAGTTACTAAACCGCTAACCTGAATACTGGTCTCATTCATGCTCACTCACAGTCTGCGCTTAACATAACATGGTGTCAGAAGTAAAAAGGAGTCACAAAGAAGAAGTAAAGACGAACTAAAGACAAATAAACGGGCCAAAATGGATGCAAACAGAGACGGAGGAGCGACGCTACCGCAGTTAGCACCACCGGGCAAGTTCGACTTTACCAATGCTAATGAATGGCCGAGATGGCTAAAACGCTATGAGCGCTATAGAATAGCGACTGAATTGGACAAGAAATCAGACGAATTTCAAGTGAATGCTTTCATGTATGCTGTCGGTGATGAGGCCGAGGACATTTTAAACGTGCTGCCGCTAACAGAGGAACAGAAAATGTCATATAAGGCAGTCACGGATGCGTTCACAGTGCATTGTGTGAGCAAGAGGAATGTGATTTTCGAAAGAGCACGCTTCAACCGGAGGAGCCAAGAGCCAGGTGAGAGTGTGGAATCTTTTATCACAGCAGTGCACACGCTGGCAGAGCACTGTGAGTTCGGGCCTCTGAGAGACCAGCTTATCAGAGACCGAATAGTAGTCGGCATAAGAGATGCTAAGCTGTCGGAAAGTTTACAGCTGGACAGTGAGTTGACTTTAGAGAAAGCCATGACGAGAGTGAGACAGAGTGCGGCGGTGAAAAGACAACAGCCGGTGTTACGGGGGACAGAGCAGCAGCCGGGGCGAGTTGAAACAGTGTTTAAGAAGAGCAGTGAACGGCCGAAAGCAGTAAAGGGGAAAAGTGACACACAGCCATTTGGATGCAGCAGGTGTGGACACATGAAAAAGCACCTTTGGAAGGACTGTCCTGCTCGTGAAGCTGAGTGTAGAAAATGCCATAAAAAAGGACACTTTGCCAAGAAATGTAGGTCAAGTGGGCGTGTCCATAATATCACAGAGGCAGCACAAGAGAGCAGTGAGGAGGATTTTGCTTTCCTGGGAGAAATGTGCTCTGACGGCGAGGAGGAGTGGTGCGAAATGGTGCAACTAAACAGTGGAAAAGTTGTGTTCAAGCTGGATACAGGAGCTACTGTCACAGCAATTCCAAGCAACTACTACTCTGCCAAAAGTCACGGTACACTGCAGTCGTCCAGAAAAGTGCTGTATGGCCCGGGAAACCACAAGCTAGAAGTCGAAGGACTGTTTAAAGGCAAGTTGAGCTTTGATAATAAAGTGACTGAACAAGACATTTATGTTGTTGGAGGTCTAGCTAAACCATTACTGGGCCTACCGGCATTAAAAGCTCTAGCCTTGATAAAGCGGGTCCATGCTGTGCAGGGCCAGCAAGAAGAGTTTAGGGCACTGTACCCCACAGTGTTTTCTGGCTTGGGGAAATTAAAGGAGCCCTACAAAATAGAGTTGGAGCCAGGGGCGGTTCCATACGCTCTGTCAACACCACGCCGAGTACCATTGCCCTTGCGAGACAAAGTGAGAGCTGAACTGAATCGCATGGAGGGCATGGGGGTGATTTCGAAGGTGACGAAACCTACACCATGGTGCGCAGGACTAGTTGTTGCACCAAAAGCACAGCCAGGAAAGATAAGACTCTGCGTTGACCTCACACACCTGAACAAGTGGGTGCGGCGAGAGAGACACATTCTTCCTGCAGTCGACCACACATTGGCCATGTTGGCGGGGGCAAGAGTTTTCACGAAGCTGGATGCCACATCCGGTTTCTGGCAAATCCCATTGTCTGAGGAGAGCTCACTTCTCACAACGTTTATTACACCCTTCGGAAGATATTCGTTTAATCGCCTTCCTTTTGGGATTTCCTCAGCCCCCGAACACTTCCAGCGTCGGATGTCACAGATGCTGGAGGGTTGTGAAGGTGCCGTATGTCACGCAGATGACATTGTCGTGTATGGTGAGGACATGCAACAACACAATGCAAGATTGCACAAAGTCCTACAGCGACTACGAGAAGAGGGACTCACTCTGAACGAAAAATGCGAGTTTGCCAAAAACAGCATTATGTTTGTGGGCCACAGAGTCACAGCAGACGGGGTGACACCAGATCCGGACAAAATCAGAGCCATCATGGAGATGCCAGAACCAAAAAACGTAGAAGGGGTGAGGAGAGTGATGGGTATGGCCAACTACCTGGGGAAGTTCTTACCTAACTTGGCATCCTACACACGCCCAATTAAAGAGCTACTCAGCGAGAAGAATGAGTGGAGCTGGGAAAAGCCACAGATAGAGGCATTCCAGAGGTTGAAGAAAGAATTGAGTTCACCACGTGTGCTGGCGCAGTACTCACCAACGGCAGAAACGTGTGTATCAGCAGATGCATCTTCCTTTGGCTTAGGTGGCGTCTTGAGTCAGCAGCAGGAAGACGGAACATGGAGACCGACCGTGTTCATCTCTAGGGGTCTCACCGAGGCTGAGAAACACTACGCCCAAATTGAAAAGGAGGCTTTGGCAGTGACGTGGGCATGTGAGCGTCTGTCACCTTACCTGCTGGGTCTGCAGTTCAAGATAGAGACTGATCATAAGCCGCTAGTGCCGCTACTAAGCTCTAAGGCGCTAGACGAGCTCCCACCCAGAGTGCTGAGATTTCGGCTGAGACTGTTAAAATTCACTTACGACATTGTCCATGTGCCGGGAAAGTGTTTGATAACAGCAGATGCACTGTCGAGAGCTCCTGTGAAGCACACTCTCACACAAGAGGAGAAAGACAATGAGGCAGATGTTAAAGTGTTCGTGGATTCAGTTGTCCAGAGCCTTCCTGCTACAGAAGCAAGACTGAAGGTGATCCAAGAGAAGCAGAAAACAGACCCCATCTGTGCAAAGCTAATCCAGTACTGTCAAACAGCGTGGCCAGAAAGACATGCACTCCATCCAGATCTGGGCCCATACTGGCCAGAGAGAGAGAACCTGTCTATGGCGGGAGAGCTGCTATTGAGAGGTCAGAGAATTGTGATTCCTCAAAGTATGAGAGAGGACATTCTCCGGAACCTTCATAGCGGCCACCAGGGGATAGTTAAGTGCAGAGCGAGAGCCAGACAGTCGGTCTGGTGGCCAGGTTTGTCTGTCCACATAAGTCAGCTGGTGGACAATTGTAGTATCTGCTCACAACACCGGGCAGAACACAGAGAGCCGCTGATTCCCACACCGGTCCAAGATAGACCGTGGCAAAGAGTGGGTACAGATCTATTCTTCTGGGAGAAGAAGACATACCTCCTGCTAGTGGACTATTTTTCACGCTACATTGAAGTAGCCCACCTCAGTGTAGCCACAGCCGGGACAGTTATAGCGGCGTTGAAGGATGTGTTCAGCCGGCATGGCATACCCGAGACGGTAATATCAGACAACGGGCCACAATACAGTTGCGAACTTTTCAGGAACTTTGCTGAAGAGTATGGGTTCACGCACTGCACCAGCAGCCCGAGATATCCGCAGGCGAACGGAGAGGCTGAACGTGCAGTAGCAACTGTGAAAGGCTTGTGGAAAGGAGGAGAGGAGAAACTGAAAGCGTTGATGACTTATCGAGCAACACCTCTGGAGTGTGGTTACTCACCTGCACAACTCCTCATGGGGAGACAGCTGCGCACCACCATACCACAGCTGCCTGTAAATCTTCGTCCACGCTGGCCAAACATCCGAGGACTCCGAAAGGCTGAGACTCGAGCGAAGGAGAAACAGCAGTGCAACTATAACCGGAGACACAGGGCACGAAATCTACCACCACTTCAGGCTGGCCAAAACGTGTGGCTGGCAAAAGAGAGGAAGTCAGGGACTGTAGCGCAACAGGCAACAACACCTAGATCTTACATTATTGATACTGATGAAGGTCAGGTTAGAAGAAACCGCACACATGTTCGCATAATTGATCCGCCACAACAGCCAGCACCACCAGTTACACTTAGCACACCTGTTAATCCAGGTAACACAGTCACAACACATGCTGACAACCGAGAACATACATGTGGGACTGATGTGCCATACGTGACAAGAGTGGGGCGCGTGTCACGTCCTCCTGACAGGCTGGACTTGTAACAGAAAATAAAAGAAAAGAGAATGGTATCTGTAAATAAGAGTAATTGAAAGGTTAGAATGCCTTTAAGCTGTTAAAGTTCAGCAGAGTTCTAAGTTGAGTTATTGTGAAGATTGAGGGGGGAGTTTTACTAAAAGGGGGAGGTGTTCTGTAAAGCGGAATAGTGTAAGGCACTGCGGAGAGTTGTAGCACGGACTATGTTGTGTGTAACACACTTCCTGTTCTGAAGGAATAAAGTCACTCGTGAGTTACTAAACCGCTAACCTGAATACTGGTCTCATTCATGCTCACTCACAGTCTGCGCTTAACATAACATCATCCTTTTAAGAACGCACTTGTCTACCAACTTTTACTCCAGTGCAAACCACAATATAGCAAATTGCACATGTTTAATCATTTATTAAGCTGATTAGTCTTTGCAATACATTATTCTTATCATTCTTCCGTCATGCAGCTAGGCTACTTCCGTTATGCTTTCCATTGCGCAATCTATAGTCTTAAAGAATTCAAATTCCTGCCGCGCGACATTCAGAGTCGCCTGCTTCACAACTCGTCTACAAGCACAGAGGTGCTTGACTCTGGTAACGTTATTTACATGTGGCAAGGGCAGCATATTTCTCCAGCAACTTCTTTAGGGTTTGGCTAGGACCACTGTAAGAGACCATTCTCTGCACTAAAGAGTCACAAGCATGTTTTTACAATGACAATGATTGCCACCTTTCATGACACTTTTAAAGCCATCTGTGTTGAAAATCGTGGGCATGTCTCTAAGCAGCCATGTCTCAACACAGAGGATACTTCTCCAAAGCTCATCCATACCAGAGACATGAACTCTCTTCAGCAAGATCACAGCCTCCAACATCTTTCAAGCAATTCCATCACATAAACCAAGCCGTTTGGGCTAGTGTAATTGTTTCTATCATTTAGTTTACCTTGCCTTGTGTCTGTTTATGTGACTGTACAGTCATTGTCACACCCACCATGTGTGTGTGTCGCCCTGTCATTTATGCCATTCATATATGTGTTTTATGTGTAAGTTGAATCACAGCAAACGTTCCTGCATATAGAGCATGTGTGCTGCAATATTCCACACACCACAATTATGTCTGTCATCCTTTTAAGAACGCACTTGTCTACCAACTTTTACTCCAGTGCAAACCACAATATAGCAAAATACACGTGGCAAGCCATACATGACCCATGAGTAGTCCATATACTGTTCACTAATCATATTACTTATTACATTATATCCAGTCATCTTACAACAGTCCTCAGGACACGTATACTTCAAAAAAGATAATAATTATCATTGGTCATTCTACAAAAAGAAGAAAATGTGAAATGTATTCTCACTATACCTGTTCAGAACAGTTGGTAGACGTCAAAACTCATTACAAAGGCACAAACTTTATTAAAATGACAAACTTTAGAGGATAGAAAGTTACCACTATTTAATTTGTAAATGAACAAAAACGCACGAGTGGCGCTTTTGTTTGTATTTCTTTTGAATTTGTTGTGCCGTTGCCTTGGTAATATGCCTAAAGCCTAAGGGCACCGCCTCCTTTTGATTATTCTTTTTATAATCTACAAAATAAAACATTTCAGTCACATAAACACACATAGGGCAAGGTAAACTAAATGACACAAATAATTACACACATATTTAATCATTGTACATTATCATAACGAAATGCAGATCAATACCGAAGCCACGGGGGCTCATGGGTAAGTCGGGTAGTCCCCCATTCGACCGACGCAAATTACCCATAAAACCCGCCGCGGCTCCGGAATTGATATGTTTACATTATATTTATGTTGTACAAATATTATATACGTGTATAATTGTTTGTATCATTTAGTTTACTTTGCCTCGTGTCTGTTTATGTGACTGTACAGTCGTTGTGACTCCCGCCATGTGTGTGTGTCGCCAGGGACTTACCGCCCTTCAAATATCTTTTATGGCTAATTTAAATAAAGGCGGAGTCATCACGTTTTCACCGCGTGTTCTGCTATTTTTCAGTCACTACAATCAAGTCCGTCTCCCTTTTCATTTGTAAATGAACTAAAACGCACGAGTGGCTCTTTTGTTTGTATTTCTTTTCTATTTGTTGTGCTGTTGCCTTGGTAATTTGCCTAAAGCCAAAGGGCACCACCTCCTTTTCATTATTCTTTTTATAATCTACAAAATAAAACATTTCAGTCACATAAACACACATAGGGCAAGGTAAACTAAATGACACAAATAATTACACACATATTTAATCATTGTACATTATCATAACGAAATGCAGATCAATACCGAAGCCACGGGGGCTCATGGGTAAGTCGGGTAGTCCCCCATTCGACCGACGCAAATTACCCATAAAACCTGCCGCGGCTCCGGAATTGATATGTTTACATTATATTTATGTTGTACAAATATTATATACGTGTATAATTGTTTGTATCATTTAGTTTACTTTGCCTCGTGTCTGTTTATGTGACTGTACAGTCGTTGTGACTCCCGCCGTGTGTGTGTCGCCAGGGACTTACCGCCCTTCAAATATCTTTTATGGCTAATTTACATAAAGGCGGAGTCATCACGTTTTCACCGTGTGTTCTGCTATTTTTCAGTCACTACAATCAAGTCCGTCTCCCTTTTCATTTGTAAATGAACTAAAACGCACGAGTGGCTCTTTTTGTTTGTATTTCTTTTCTATTTGTTGTGCCGTTGCCTTGGTAATATGCCTAAAGCCAAAGGGCACCACCTCCTTTTCATTATTCTTTTTATAATCTACAAAATAAAACATTTCAGCCGCGGCTCCGGTATTCATGTGTTTTACATTATGGTTATATTCTACAATTATTAAATACGTGTATAATTGTTTCTATCATTTAGTTTACCTTGCCTTGTGTCTGTTTATGTGACTCTACAGTCATTGTCACACCCACCATGTGTGTGTGTGTGTGTGTGTGTGTGTGTCGCACTGTCATTTATGCCATTCATATATGTGTTTTATGTGTAAGTTGAATCACAGCAAACGTTCCTGCATATAGAGCATGTGTGCTGCAATATTCCACACACCACAATTATGTCTGTCATCCTTTTAAGAACGCACTTGTCTACCAACTTTTACTCCAGTGCAAACCACAATATAGCAAATTGCACATGTTTAATCATTTATTAAGCTGATTAGTCTTTGCAATACATTATTCTTATCATTCTTCCGTCATGCAGCTAGGCTACTTCCGTTATGCTTTCCATTGCGCAATCTATAGTCTTAAAGAATTCAAATTCCTGCCGCGCGACATTCAGAGTCGCCTGCTTCACAACTCGTCTACAAGCACAGAGGTGCTTGACTCTGGTAACGTTATTTACATGTGGCAAGGGCAGCATATTTCTCCAGCAACTTCTTTAGGGTTTGGCTAGGACCACTGTAAGAGACCATTCTCTGCACTAAAGAGTCACAAGCATGTTTTTACAATGACAATGATTGCCACCTTTCATGACACTTTTAAAGCCATCTGTGTTGAAAATCGTGGGCATGTCTCTAAGCAGCCATGTCTCAACACAGAGGATACTTCTCCAAAGCTCATCCATACCAGAGACATGAACTCTCTTCAGCAAGATCACAGCCTCCAACATCTTTCAAGCAATTCCATCACATAAACCAAGCCGTTTGGGCTAGTGTAATTGTTTCTATCATTTAGTTTACCTTGCCTTGTGTCTGTTTATGTGACTGTACAGTCATTGTCACACCCACCATGTGTGTGTGTCGCCCTGTCATTTATGCCATTCATATATGTGTTTTATGTGTAAGTTGAATCACAGCAAACGTTCCTGCATATAGAGCATGTGTGCTGCAATATTCCACACACCACAATTATGTCTGTCATCCTTTTAAGAACGCACTTGTCTACCAACTTTTACTCCAGTGCAAACCACAATATAGCAAATTGCACATGTTTAATCATTTATTAAGCTGATTAGTCTTTGCAATACATTATTCTTATCATTCTTCCGTCATGCAGCTAGGCTACTTCCGTTATGCTTTCCATTCCACAATCTATAGTCTTAAAGAATTCAAATTCCTGCCGCGCGACATTCAGAGTCGCCTGCTTCACAACTCGTCTACAAGCACAGAGGTGCTTGACTCTGGTAACGTTATTTACATGTGGCAAGGGCAGCATATTTCTCCAGCAACTTCTTTAGGGTTTGGCTAGGACCACTGTAAGAGACCATTCTCTGCACTAAAGAGTCACAAGCATGTTTTTACAATGACAATGATTGCCACCTTTCATGACACTTTTAAAGCCATCTGTGTTGAAAATCGTGGGCATGTCTCTAAGCAGCCATGTCTCAACACAGAGGATACTTCTCCAAAGCTCATCCATACCAGAGACATGAACTCTCTTCAGCAAGATCACAGCCTCCAACATCTTTCAAGCAATTCCATCACATAAACCAAGCCGTTTGGGCTAGTGTAATTGTTTCTATCATTTAGTTTACCTTGCCTTGTGTCTGTTTATGTGACTGTACAGTCATTGTCACACCCACCATGTGTGTGTGTCGCCCTGTCATTTATGCCATTCATATATGTGTTTTATGTGTAAGTTGAATCACAGCAAACGTTCCTGCATATAGAGCATGTGTGCTGCAATATTCCACACACCACAATTATGTCTGTCATCCTTTTAAGAACGCACTTGTCTACCAACTTTTACTCCAGTGCAAACCACAATATAGCAAAATACACGTGGCAAGCCATACATGACCCATGAGTAGACCATATACTGTTCACTAATCATATTACTTATTACATTATATCCAGTCATCTTACAACAGTCCTCAGGACACGTATACTTCAAAAAAGATAATAATTATCATTGGTCATTCTACAAAAAGAAGAAAATGTGAAATGTATTCTCACTATACCTGTTCAGAACAGTTGGTAGACGTCAAAACTCATTACAAAGGCACAAACTTTATTAAAATGACAAACTTTAGAGGATAGAAAGTTACCACTATTTAATTTGTAAATGAACAAAAACGCACGAGTGGCGCTTTTGTTTGTATTTCTTTTGAATTTGTTGTGCCATTGCCTTGGTAATATGCCTAAAGCCTAAAGGCCCATTCACACCCTACGGTAATTACGGATACGGACCCTTTCGTCCGGTTCCGGAGGTCGTTTCATCCGTCAGTGGGTCCTTTGCCAGAGCGCTTACGAATCCGTAGTAAAGCCTGCTTTATACCTCCGGACACGGACGAATTTCGTCCGTCCGTACCAAACGTAGCCTCCGTAGCGGGCCACTATACCTCTTTCCGGTTCCAACGTTGTTATGATTTTTAAAAATACATCCTCTAGAGGGCAGTATAGTCAAATTTCCGGCACCGGCGCACCAGCAATCCCCTCCCAGCTGTTTTTGCATCGCTGTTTATCGCGATGACCTGGCACCGTAGCAGAATGTAGCCTCTAACCAACTCGCAAAGTTTCTCTTCTAACTCGAGCGTCATTTTTTAAAGTCCAGTACTCTTCTTCATTGATTTTCCCGAATTGGTGTACGTCCGATGCTTCTGACTCTCTACTGCCCCCTGATTTCCCGTTTATATTGCTCCGTTGCTACGGATTCGTAAGCGCTCTGGCAACGGACCCACTGACGGATGAAACGACCTCCGGAACCGGACGAAAGGGTCCGTATCCGTAATTACCGTAGGGTGTGAATGGGCCTTAACGGAGCAATATAAACCGCAAATCAGGGGGCAGTAGAGAGTCAGAAGCATCGAACGTACACCAATTCGGGAAAATCAATGAAGAAGAGTACTGGACTTTAAAAAATGACGCTCGAGTTAGAAGAGAAACTTTGCGAGTTGGTTAGAGGCTACATTCTGCTACGGTGCCAGGTCATCGCGATAAACAGCGATGCAAAAACAGCTGGGAGGAGATTGCTGGTGCGCTGGTGCCGGAAATTTGACTATACTGCCCTCTAGAGGATGTATTTAAAAAAATCATAACAACGTTGGAAACGGAAAGAGGTATAGTGGCCCCCTACGGAGGCTACGTTTGGTACGGACGGACGAAATTCGTCCGTGTCCGGAGGTATAAAGCAGGCTTAAGGGCACCGCCTCCTTTTGATTATTCTTTTTATAATCTACAAAATAAAACATTTCAGTCACATAAACACACATAGGGCAAGGTAAACTAAATGACGGGTAGTCCCCCATTCGACCGACGCAAATTACCCATAAAACCCGCCGCGGCTCCGGAATTGATATGTTTACATTATATTTATGTTGTACAAATATTATATACGTGTATAATCGTTTGTATCATTTAGTTTACTTTGCCTCATGTCTGTTTATGTGACTGTACAGTCGTTGTGACTCCCGCCATGTGTGTGTGTCGCCAGGGACTTACCGCCCTTCAAATATCTTTTATGGCTAATTTAAATAAAGGCGGACTCATCACGTTTTCACCGCGTGTTCTGCTATTTTTCAGTCACTACAATCAAGTCCGTCTCCCTTTTCATTTGTAAATGAACTAAAACGCACGAGTGGCTCTTTTGTTTGTATTTCTTTTCTATTTGTTGTGCTGTTGCCTTGGTAATATGCCTAAAGCCAAAGGGCACCACCTCCTTTTCATTATTCTTTTTATAATCTACAAAATAAAACATTTCAGTCACATAAACACACATAGGGCAAGGTAAACTAAATGACACAAATAATTACACACATATTTAATCATTGTACATTATCATAACGAAATGCAGATCAATACCGAAGCCACGGGGGCTCATGGGTAAGTCGGGTAGTCCCCCATTCGACCGACGCAAATTACCCATAAAACCTGCCGCGGCTCCGGAATTGATATGTTTACATTATATTTATGTTGTACACATATTATATACGTGTATAATTGTTTGTATCATTTAGTTTACTTTGCCTCGTGTCTGTTTATGTGACTGTACAGTCGTTGTGACTCCCGCCGTGTGTGTGTCGCCAGGGACTTACCGCCCTTCAAATATCTTTTATGGCTAATTTACATAAAGGCGGAGTCATCACGTTTTCACCGCGTGTTCTGCTATTTTTCAGTCACTACAATCAAGTCCGTCTCCCTTTTCATTTGTAAATGAACTAAAACGCACGAGTGGCTCTTTTTGTTTGTATTTCTTTTCTATTTGTTGTGCCGTTGCCTTGGTAATATGCCTAAAGCCAAAGGGCACCACCTCCTTTTCATTATTCTTTTTATAATCTACAAAATAAAACATTTCAGCCGCGGCTTCGGTATTGATGTGTTTTACATTATGGTTATATTCTACAATTATTAAATACGTGTATAATTGTTTCTATCATTTAGTTTACCTTGCCTTGTGTCTGTTTATGTGACTCTACAGTCATTGTCACACCCACCATGTGTGTGTGTGTGTGTGTGTGTGTGTCGCACTGTCATTTATGCCATTCATATATGTGTTTTATGTGTAAGTTGAATCACAGCAAACGTTCCTGCATATAGAGCATGTGTGCTGCAATATTCCACACACCACAATTATGTCTGTCATCCTTTTAAGAACGCACTTGTCTACCAACTTTTACTCCAGTGCAAACCACAATATAGCAAATTGCACATGTTTAATCATTTATTAAGCTGATTAGTCTTTGCAATACATTATTCTTATCATTCTTCCGTCATGCAGCTAGGCTACTTCCGTTATGCTTTCCATTCCACAATCTATAGTCTTAAAGAATTCAAATTCCTGCCGCGCGACATTCAGAGTCGCCTGCTTCACAACTCGTCTACAAGCACAGAGGTGCTTGACTCTGGTAACGTTATTTACATGTGGCAAGGGCAGCATATTTCTCCAGCAACTTCTTTAGGGTTTGGCTAGGACCACTGTAAGAGACCATTCTCTGCACTAAAGAGTCACAAGCATGTTTTTACAATGACAATGATTGCCACCTTTCATGACACTTTTAAAGCCATCTGTGTTGAAAATCGTGGGCATGTCTCTAAGCAGCCATGTCTCAACACAGAGGATACTTCTCCAAAGCTCATCCATACCAGAGACATGAACTCTCTTCAGCAAGATCACAGCCTCCAACATCTTTCAAGCAATTCCATCACATAAACCAAGCCGTTTGGGCTAGTGTAATTGTTTCTATCATTTAGTTTACCTTGCCTTGTGTCTGTTTATGTGACTGTACAGTCATTGTCACACCCACCATGTGTGTGTGTCGCCCTGTCATTTATGCCATTCATATATGTGTTTTATGTGTAAGTTGAATCACAGCAAACGTTCCTGCATATAGAGCATGTGTGCTGCAATATTCCACACACCACAATTATGTCTGTCATCCTTTTAAGAACGCACTTGTCTACCAACTTTTACTCCAGTGCAAACCACAATATAGCAAAATACACGTGGCAAGCCATACATGACCCATGAGTAGACCATATACTGTTCACTAATCATATTACTTATTACATTATATCCAGTCATCTTACAACAGTCCTCAGGACACGTATACTTCAAAAAAGATAATAATTATCATTGGTCATTCTACAAAAAGAAGAAAATGTGAAATGTATTCTCACTATACCTGTTCAGAACAGTTGGTAGACGTCAAAACTCATTACAAAGGCACAAACTTTATTAAAATGACAAACTTTAGAGGATAGAAAGTTACCACTATTTAATTTGTAAATGAACAAAAACGCACGAGTGGCGCTTTTGTTTGTATTTCTTTTGAATTTGTTGTGCCATTGCCTTGGTAATATGCCTAAAGCCTAAAGGCCCATTCACACCCTACGGTAATTACGGATACGGACCCTTTCGTCCGGTTCCGGAGGTCGTTTCATCCGTCAGTGGGTCCTTTGCCAGAGCGCTTACGAATCCGTAGTAACGGAGCAATATAAACCGCAAATCAGGGGGCAGTAGAGAGTCAGAAGCATCGAACGTACACCAATTCGGGAAAATCAATGAAGAAGAGTACTGGACTTTAAAAAATGACGCTCGAGTTAGAAGAGAAACTTTGCGAGTTGGTTAGAGGCTACATTCTGCTACGGTGCCAGGTCATCGCGATAAACAGCGATGCAAAAACAGCTGGGAGGAGATTGCTGGTGCGCTGGTGCCGGAAATTTGACTATACTGCCCTCTAGAGGATGTATTTAAAAAAATCATAACAACGTTGGAAACGGAAAGAGGTATAGTGGCCCCCTACGGAGGCTACGTTTGGTACGGACGGACGAAATTCGTCCGTGTCCGGAGGTATAAAGCAGGCTTAAGGGCACCGCCTCCTTTTGATTATTCTTTTTATAATCTACAAAATAAAACATTTCAGTCACATAAACACACATAGGGCAAGGTAAACTAAATGACGGGTAGTCCCCCATTCGACCGACGCAAATTACCCATAAAACCCGCCGCGGCTCCGGAATTGATATGTTTACATTATATTTATGTTGTACAAATATTATATACGTGTATAATCGTTTGTATCATTTAGTTTACTTTGCCTCATGTCTGTTTATGTGACTGTACAGTCGTTGTGACTCCCGCCATGTGTGTGTGTCGCCAGGGACTTACCGCCCTTCAAATATCTTTTATGGCTAATTTAAATAAAGGCGGACTCATCACGTTTTCACCGCGTGTTCTGCTATTTTTCAGTCACTACAATCAAGTCCGTCTCCCTTTTCATTTGTAAATGAACTAAAACGCACGAGTGGCTCTTTTGTTTGTATTTCTTTTCTATTTGTTGTGCTGTTGCCTTGGTAATATGCCTAAAGCCAAAGGGCACCACCTCCTTTTCATTATTCTTTTTATAATCTACAAAATAAAACATTTCAGTCACATAAACACACATAGGGCAAGGTAAACTAAATGACACAAATAATTACACACATATTTAATCATTGTACATTATCATAACGAAATGCAGATCAATACCGAAGCCACGGGGGCTCATGGGTAAGTCGGGTAGTCCCCCATTCGACCGACGCAAATTACCCATAAAACCTGCCGCGGCTCCGGAATTGATATGTTTACATTATATTTATGTTGTACACATATTATATACGTGTATAATTGTATCATTTAGTTTACTTTGCCTCGTGTCTGTTTATGTGACTGTACAGTCGTTGTGACTCCCGCCGTGTGTGTGTCGCCAGGGACTTACCGCCCTTCAAATATCTTTTATGGCTAATTTACATAAAGGCGGAGTCATCACGTTTTCACCGCGTGTTCTGCTATTTTTCAGTCACTACAATCAAGTCCGTCTCCCTTTTCATTTGTAAATGAACTAAAACGCACGAGTGGCTCTTTTTGTTTGTATTTCTTTTCTATTTGTTGTGCCGTTGCCTTGGTAATATGCCTAAAGCCAAAGGGCACCACCTCCTTTTCATTATTCTTTTTATAATCTACAAAATAAAACATTTCAGCCGCGGCTTCGGTATTGATGTGTTTTACATTATGGTTATATTCTACAATTATTAAATACGTGTATAATTGTTTCTATCATTTAGTTTACCTTGCCTTGTGTCTGTTTATGTGACTCTACAGTCATTGTCACACCCACCATGTGTGTGTGTGTGTGTGTGTGTGTGTCGCACTGTCATTTATGCCATTCATATATGTGTTTTATGTGTAAGTTGAATCACAGCAAACGTTCCTGCATATAGAGCATGTGTGCTGCAATATTCCACACACCACAATTATGTCTGTCATCCTTTTAAGAACGCACTTGTCTACCAACTTTTACTCCAGTGCAAACCACAATATAGCAAATTGCACATGTTTAATCATTTATTAAGCTGATTAGTCTTTGCAATACATTATTCTTATCATTCTTCCGTCATGCAGCTAGGCTACTTCCGTTATGCTTTCCATTCCACAATCTATAGTCTTAAAGAATTCAAATTCCTGCCGCGCGACATTCAGAGTCGCCTGCTTCACAACTCGTCTACAAGCACAGAGGTGCTTGACTCTGGTAACGTTATTTACATGTGGCAAGGGCAGCATATTTCTCCAGCAACTTCTTTAGGGTTTGGCTAGGACCACTGTAAGAGACCATTCTCTGCACTAAAGAGTCACAAGCATGTTTTTACAATGACAATGATTGCCACCTTTCATGACACTTTTAAAGCCATCTGTGTTGAAAATCGTGGGCATGTCTCTAAGCAGCCATGTCTCAACACAGAGGATACTTCTCCAAAGCTCATCCATACCAGAGACATGAACTCTCTTCAGCAAGATCACAGCCTCCAACATCTTTCAAGCAATTCCATCACATAAACCAAGCCGTTTGGGCTAGTGTAATTGTTTCTATCATTTAGTTTACCTTGCCTTGTGTCTGTTTATGTGACTGTACAGTCATTGTCACACCCACCATGTGTGTGTGTCGCCCTGTCATTTATGCCATTCATATATGTGTTTTATGTGTAAGTTGAATCACAGCAAACGTTCCTGCATATAGAGCATGTGTGCTGCAATATTCCACACACCACAATTATGTCTGTCATCCTTTTAAGAACGCACTTGTCTACCAACTTTTACTCCAGTGCAAACCACAATATAGCAAAATACACGTGGCAAGCCATACATGACCCATGAGTAGACCATATACTGTTCACTAATCATATTACTTATTACATTATATCCAGTCATCTTACAACAGTCCTCAGGACACGTATACTTCAAAAAAGATAATAATTATCATTGGTCATTCTACAAAAAGAAGAAAATGTGAAATGTATTCTCACTATACCTGTTCAGAACAGTTGGTAGACGTCAAAACTCATTACAAAGGCACAAACTTTATTAAAATGACAAACTTTAGAGGATAGAAAGTTACCACTATTTAATTTGTAAATGAACAAAAACGCACGAGTGGCGCTTTTGTTTGTATTTCTTTTGAATTTGTTGTGCCATTGCCTTGGTAATATGCCTAAAGCCTAAGGGCACCGCCTCCTTTTGATTATTCTTTTTATAATCTACAAAATAAAACATTTCAGTCACATAAACACACATAGGGCAAGGTAAACTAAATGACACAAATAATTACACACATATTTAATCATTGTACATTATCATAACGAAATGCAGATCAATACCGAAGCCACGGGGGCTCATGGGTAAGTCGGGTAGTCCCCCATTCGACCGACGCAAATTACCCATAAAACCCGCCGCGGCTCCGGAATTGATATGTTTTACATTATAATTTATGTTGTACAAATATTATATACGTGTATAATCGTTTGTATCATTTATTTTACTTTGCCTCATGTCTGTTTATGTGACTGTACAGTCGTTGTGACTCCCGCCATGTGTGTGTGTCGCCAGGGACTTACCGCCCTTCAAATATCTTTTATGGCTAATTTAAATAAAGGCGGACTCATCACGTTTTCACCGCGTGTTCTGCTATTTTTCAGTCACTACAATCAAGTCCGTCTCCCTTTTCATTTGTAAATGAACTAAAACGCACGAGTGGCTCTTTTGTTTGTATTTCTTTTCTATTTGTTGTGCTGTTGCCTTGGTAATATGCCTAAAGCCAAAGGGCACCACCTCCTTTTCATTATTCTTTTTATAATCTACAAAATAAAACATTTCAGTCACATAAACACACATAGGGCAAGGTAAACTAAATGACACAAATAATTACACACATATTTAATCATTGTACATTATCATAACGAAATGCAGATCAATACCGAAGCCACGGGGGCTCATGGGTAAGTCGGGTAGTCCCCCATTCGACCGACGCAAATTACCCATAAAACCTGCCGCGGCTCCGGAATTGATATGTTTACATTATATTTATGTTGTACACATATTATATACGTGTATAATTGTTTGTATCATTTAGTTTACTTTGCCTCGTGTCTGTTTATGTGACTGTACAGTCGTTGTGACTCCCGCCGTGTGTGTGTCGCCAGGGACTTACCGCCCTTCAAATATCTTTTATGGCTAATGTACATAAAGGCGGAGTCATCACGTTTTCACCGCGTGTTCTGCTATTTTTCAGTCACTACAATCAAGTCCGTCTCCCTTTTCATTTGTAAATGAACTAAAACGCACGAGTGGCTCTTTGTGTTTGTATTTCTTTTCTATTTGTTGTGCCGTTGCCTTGGTAATATGCCTAAAGCCAAAGGGCACCACCTCCTTTTCATTATTCTTTTTATAATCTACAAAATAAAACATTTCAGCCGCGGCTTCGGTATTGATGTGTTTTACATTATGGTTATATTCTACAATTATTAAATACGTGTATAATTGTTTCTATCATTTAGTTTACCTTGCCTTGTGTCTGTTTATGTGACTCTACAGTCATTGTCACACCCACCATGTGTGTGTGTGTGTGTGTGTGTGTGTCGCACTGTCATTTATGCCATTCATATATGTGTTTTATGTGTAAGTTGAATCACAGCAAACGTTCCTGCATATAGAGCATGTGTGCTGCAATATTCCACACACCACAATTATGTCTGTCATCCTTTTAAGAACGCACTTGTCTACCAACTTTTACTCCAGTGCAAACCACAATATAGCAAATTGCACATGTTTAATCATTTATTAAGCTGATTAGTCTTTGCAATACATTATTCTTATCATTCTTCCGTCATGCAGCTAGGCTACTTCCGTTATGCTTTCCATTCCACAATCTATAGTCTTAAAGAATTCAAATTCCTGCCGCGCGACATTCAGAGTCGCCTGCTTCACAACTCGTCTACAAGCACAGAGGTGCTTGACTCTGGTAACGTTATTTACATGTGGCAAGGGCAGCATATTTCTCCAGCAACTTCTTTAGGGTTTGGCTAGGACCACTGTAAGAGACCATTCTCTGCACTAAAGAGTCACAAGCATGTTTTTACAATGACAATGATTGCCACCTTTCATGACACTTTTAAAGCCATCTGTGTTGAAAATCGTGGGCATGTCTCTAAGCAGCCATGTCTCAACACAGAGGATACTTCTCCAAAGCTCATCCATACCAGAGACATGAACTCTCTTCAGCAAGATCACAGCCTCCAACATCTTTCAAGCAATTCCATCACATAAACCAAGCCGTTTGGGCTAGTGTAATTGTTTCTATCATTTAGTTTACCTTGCCTTGTGTCTGTTTATGTGACTGTACAGTCATTGTCACACCCACCATGTGTGTGTGTCGCCCTGTCATTTATGCCATTCATATATGTGTTTTATGTGTAAGTTGAATCACAGCAAACGTTCCTGCATATAGAGCATGTGTGCTGCAATATTCCACACACCACAATTATGTCTGTCATCCTTTTAAGAACGCACTTGTCTACCAACTTTTACTCCAGTGCAAACCACAATATAGCAAAATACACGTGGCAAGCCATACATGACCCATGAGTAGACCATATACTGTTCACTAATCATATTACTTATTACATTATATCCAGTCATCTTACAACAGTCCTCAGGACACGTATACTTCAAAAAAGATAATAATTATCATTGGTCATTCTACAAAAAGAAGAAAATGTGAAATGTATTCTCACTATACCTGTTCAGAACAGTTGGTAGACGTCAAAACTCATTACAAAGGCACAAACTTTATTAAAATGACAAACTTTAGAGGATAGAAAGTTACCACTATTTAATTTGTAAATGAACAAAAACGCACGAGTGGCGCTTTTGTTTGTATTTCTTTTGAATTTGTTGTGCCATTGCCTTGGTAATATGCCTAAAGCCTAAGGGCACCGCCTCCTTTTGATTATTCTTTTTATAATCTACAAAATAAAACATTTCAGTCACATAAACACACATAGGGCAAGGTAAACTAAATGACACAAATAATTACACACATATTTAATCATTGTACATTATCATAACGAAATGCAGATCAATACCGAAGCCACGGGGGCTCATGGGTAAAGCCTGCTTTATACCTCCGGACACGGACGAATTTCGTCCGTCCGTACCAAACGTAGCCTCCGTAGGGGGCCACTATACCTCTTTCCGTTTCCAACGTTGTTATGATTTTTTTAAATACATCCTCTAGAGGGCAGTATAGTCAAATTTCCGGCACCAGCGCACCAGCAATCTCCTCCCAGCTGTTTTTGCATCGCTGTTTATCGCGATGACCTGGCACCGTAGCAGAATGTAGCCTCTAACCAACTCGCAAAGTTTCTCTTCTAACTCGAGCGTCATTTTTTAAAGTCCAGTACTCTTCTTCATTGATTTTCCCGAATTGGTGTACGTTCGATGCTTCTGACTCTCTACTGCCCCCTGATTTGCGGTTTATATTGCTCCGTTACTACGGATTCGTAAGCGCTCTGGCAAAGGACCCACTGACGGATGAAACGACCTCCGGAACCGGACGAAAGGGTCCGTATCCGTAATTACCGTAGGGTGTGAATGGGCCTTAAGTCGGGTAGTCCCCCATTCGACCGACGCAAATTACCCATAAAACCCGCCGCGGCTCCGGAATTGATATGTTTACATTATATTTATGTTGTACAAATATTATATACGTGTATAATTGTTTGTATCATTTAGTTTACTTTGCCTCGTGTCTGTTTATGTGACTGTACAGTCGTTGTGACTCCCGCCACGTGTGTGTGTCGCCAGGGACTTACCGCCCTTCAAATATCTTTTATGGCTAATTTAAATAAAGGCGGAGTCATCACGTTTTCACCGCGTGTTCTGCTATTTTTCAGTCACTACAATCAAGTCCGTCTCCCTTTTCATTTGTAAATGAACTAAAACGCACGAGTGGCTCTTTTGTTTGTATTTCTTTTCTATTTGTTGTGCTGTTGCCTTGGTAATTTGCCTAAAGCCAAAGGGCACCACCTCCTTTTCATTATTCTTTTTATAATCTACAAAATAAAACATTTCAGTCACATAAACACACATAGGGCAAGGTAAACTAAATGACACAAATAATTACACACATATTTAATCATTGTACATTATCATAACGAAATGCAGATCAATACCGAAGCCACGGGGGCTCATGGGTAAGTCGGGTAGTCCCCCATTCGACCGACGCAAATTACCCATAAAACCTGCCGCGGCTCCGGAATTGATATGTTTACATTATATTTATGTTGTACAAATATTATATACGTGTATAATTGTTTGTATCATTTAGTTTACTTTGCCTCGTGTCTGTTTATGTGACTGTACAGTCGTTGTGACTCCCGCCGTGTGTGTGTCGCCAGGGACTTACCGCCCTTCAAATATCTTTTATGGCTAATTTACATAAAGGCGGAGTCATCACGTTTTCACCGTGTGTTCTGCTATTTTTCAGTCACTACAATCAAGTCCGTCTCCCTTTTCATTTGTAAATGAACTAAAACGCACGAGTGGCTCTTTTTGTTTGTATTTCTTTTCTATTTGTTGTGCCGTTGCCTTGGTAATATGCCTAAAGCCAAAGGGCACCACCTCCTTTTCATTATTCTTTTTATAATCTACAAAATAAAACATTTCAGCCGCGGCTCCGGTATTCATGTGTTTTACATTATGGTTATATTCTACAATTATTAAATACGTGTATAATTGTTTCTATCATTTAGTTTACCTTGCCTTGTGTCTGTTTATGTGACTCTACAGTCATTGTCACACCCACCATGTGTGTGTGTGTGTGTGTGTGTGTGTGTCGCACTGTCATTTATGCCATTCATATATGTGTTTTATGTGTAAGTTGAATCACAGCAAACGTTCCTGCATATAGAGCATGTGTGCTGCAATATTCCACACACCACAATTATGTCTGTCATCCTTTTAAGAACGCACTTGTCTACCAACTTTTACTCCAGTGCAAACCACAATATAGCAAATTGCACATGTTTAATCATTTATTAAGCTGATTAGTCTTTGCAATACATTATTCTTATCATTCTTCCGTCATGCAGCTAGGCTACTTCCGTTATGCTTTCCATTCCACAATCTATAGTCTTAAAGAATTCAAATTCCTGCCGCGCGACATTCAGAGTCGCCTGCTTCACAACTCGTCTACAAGCACAGAGGTGCTTGACTCTGGTAACGTTATTTACATGTGGCAAGGGCAGCATATTTCTCCAGCAACTTCTTTAGGGTTTGGCTAGGACCACTGTAAGAGACCATTCTCTGCACTAAAGAGTCACAAGCATGTTTTTACAATGACAATGATTGCCACCTTTCATGACACTTTTAAAGCCATCTGTGTTGAAAATCGTGGGCATGTCTCTAAGCAGCCATGTCTCAACACAGAGGATACTTCTCCAAAGCTCATCCATACCAGAGACATGAACTCTCTTCAGCAAGATCACAGCCTCCAACATCTTTCAAGCAATTCCATCACATAAACCAAGCCGTTTGGGCTAGTGTAATTGTTTCTATCATTTAGTTTACCTTGCCTTGTGTCTGTTTATGTGACTGTACAGTCATTGTCACACCCACCATGTGTGTGTGTCGCCCTGTCATTTATGCCATTCATATATGTGTTTTATGTGTAAGTTGAATCACAGCAAACGTTCCTGCATATAGAGCATGTGTGCTGCAATATTCCACACACCACAATTATGTCTGTCATCCTTTTAAGAACGCACTTGTCTACCAACTTTTACTCCAGTGCAAACCACAATATAGCAAATTGCACATGTTTAATCATTTATTAAGCTGATTAGTCTTTGCAATACATTATTCTTATCATTCTTCCGTCATGCAGCTAGGCTACTTCCGTTATGCTTTCCATTCCACAATCTATAGTCTTAAAGAATTCAAATTCCTGCCGCGCGACATTCAGAGTCGCCTGCTTCACAACTCGTCTACAAGCACAGAGGTGCTTGACTCTGGTAACGTTATTTACATGTGGCAAGGGCAGCATATTTCTCCAGCAACTTCTTTAGGGTTTGGCTAGGACCACTGTAAGAGACCATTCTCTGCACTAAAGAGTCACAAGCATGTTTTTACAATGACAATGATTGCCACCTTTTATGACACTTTTAAAGCCATTTGTGTTGAAAATCGTGGGCATGTCTCTAAGCAGCCATGTCTCAACACAGAGGATACTTCTCCAAAGCTCATCCATACCAGAGACATGAACTCTCTTCAGCAAGATCACAGCCTCCAACATCTTTCAAGCAATTCCATCACATAAACCAAGCCGTTTGGGCTAGTGTAATTGTTTCTATCATTTAGTTTACCTTGCCTTGTGTCTGTTTATGTGACTGTACAGTCATTGTCACACCCACCATGTGTGTGTGTCGCCCTGTCATTTATGCCATTCATATATGTGTTTTATGTGTAAGTTGAATCACAGCAAACGTTCCTGCATATAGAGCATGTGTGCTGCAATATTCCACACACCACAATTATGTCTGTCATCCTTTTAAGAACGCACTTGTCTACCAACTTTTACTCCAGTGCAAACCACAATATAGCAAATTGCACATGTTTAATCATTTATTAAGCTGATTAGTCTTTGCAATACATTATTCTTATCATTCTTCCGTCATGCAGCTAGGCTACTTCCGTTATGCTTTCCATTCCACAATCTATAGTCTTAAAGAATTCAAATTCCTGCCGCGCGACATTCAGAGTCGCCTGCTTCACAACTCGTCTACAAGCACAGAGGTGCTTGACTCTGGTAACGTTATTTACATGTGGCAAGGGCAGCATATTTCTCCAGCAACTTCTTTAGGGTTTGGCTAGGACCACTGTAAGAGACCATTCTCTGCACTAAAGAGTCACAAGCATGTTTTTACAATGACAATGATTGCCACCTTTCATGACACTTTTAAAGCCATCTGTGTTGAAAATCGTGGGCATGTCTCTAAGCAGCCATGTCTCAACACAGAGGATACTTCTCCAAAGCTCATCCATACCAGAGACATGAACTCTCTTCAGCAAGATCACAGCCTCCAACATCTTTCAAGCAATTCCATCACATAAACCAAGCCGTTTGGGCTAGTGTAATTGTTTCTATCATTTAGTTTACCTTGCCTTGTGTCTGTTTATGTGACTGTACAGTCATTGTCACACCCACCATGTGTGTGTGTCGCCCTGTCATTTATGCCATTCATATATGTGTTTTATGTGTAAGTTGAATCACAGCAAACGTTCCTGCATATAGAGCATGTGTGCTGCAATATTCCACACACCACAATTATGTCTGTCATCCTTTTAAGAACGCACTTGTCTACCAACTTTTACTCCAGTGCAAACCACAATATAGCAAATTGCACATGTTTAATCATTTATTAAGCTGATTAGTCTTTGCAATACATTATTCTTATCATTCTTCCGTCATGCAGCTAGGCTACTTCCGTTATGCTTTCCATTCCACAATCTATAGTCTTAAAGAATTCAAATTCCTGCCGCGCGACATTCAGAGTCGCCTGCTTCACAACTCGTCTACAAGCACAGAGGTGCTTGACTCTGGTAACGTTATTTACATGTGGCAAGGGCAGCATATTTCTCCAGCAACTTCTTTAGGGTTTGGCTAGGACCACTGTAAGAGACCATTCTCTGCACTAAAGAGTCACAAGCATGTTTTTACAATGACAATGATTGCCACCTTTTATGACACTTTTAAAGCCATTTGTGTTGAAAATCGTGGGCATGTCTCTAAGCAGCCATGTCTCAACACAGAGGATACTTCTCCAAAGCTCATCCATACCAGAGACATGAACTCTCTTCAGCAAGATCACAGCCTCCAACATCTTTCAAGCAATTCCATCACATAAACCAAGCCGTTTGGGCTAGTGTAATTGTTTCTATCATTTAGTTTACCTTGCCTTGTGTCTGTTTATGTGACTGTACAGTCATTGTCACACCCACCATGTGTGTGTGTCGCCCTGTCATTTATGCCATTCATATATGTGTTTTATGTGTAAGTTGAATCACAGCAAACGTTCCTGCATATAGAGCATGTGTGCTGCAATATTCCACACACCACAATTATGTCTGTCATCCTTTTAAGAACGCACTTGTCTACCAACTTTTACTCCAGTGCAAACCACAATATAGCAAATTGCACATGTTTAATCATTTATTAAGCTGATTAGTCTTTGCAATACATTATTCTTATCATTCTTCCGTCATGCAGCTAGGCTACTTCCGTTATGCTTTCCATTCCACAATCTATAGTCTTAAAGAATTCAAATTCCTGCCGCGCGACATTCAGAGTCGCCTGCTTCACAACTCGTCTACAAGCACAGAGGTGCTTGACTCTGGTAACGTTATTTACATGTGGCAAGGGCAGCATATTTCTCCAGCAACTTCTTTAGGGTTTGGCTAGGACCACTGTAAGAGACCATTCTCTGCACTAAAGAGTCACAAGCATGTTTTTACAATGACAATGATTGCAACCTTTCATGACACTTTTAAAGCCATCTGTGTTGAAAATCGTGGGCATGTCTCTAAGCAGCCATGTCTCAACACAGAGGATACTTCTCCAAAGCTCATCCATACCAGAGACATGAACTCTCTTCAGCAAGATCACAGCCTCCAACATCTTTCAAGCAATTCCATCACATAAACCAAGCCGTTTGGGCTAGTGTAATTGTTTCTATCATTTAGTTTACCTTGCCTTGTGTCTGTTTATGTGACTGTACAGTCATTGTCACACCCACCATGTGTGTGTGTCGCCCTGTCATTTATGCCATTCATATATGTGTTTTATGTGTAAGTTGAATCACAGCAAACGTTCCTGCATATAGAGCATGTGTGCTGCAATATTCCACACACCACAATTATGTCTGTCATCCTTTTAAGAACGCACTTGTCTACCAACTTTTACTCCAGTGCAAACCACAATATAGCAAATTGCACATGTTTAATCATTTATTAAGCTGATTAGTCTTTGCAATACATTATTCTTATCATTCTTCCGTCATGCAGCTAGGCTACTTCCGTTATGCTTTCCATTCCACAATCTATAGTCTTAAAGAATTCAAATTCCTGCCGCGCGACATTCAGAGTCGCCTGCTTCACAACTCGTCTACAAGCACAGAGGTGCTTGACTCTGGTAACGTTATTTACATGTGGCAAGGGCAGCATATTTCTCCAGCAACTTCTTTAGGGTTTGGCTAGGACCACTGTAAGAGACCATTCTCTGCACTAAAGAGTCACAAGCATGTTTTTACAATGACAATGATTGCCACCTTTCATGACACTTTTAAAGCCATCTGTGTTGAAAATCGTGGGCATGTCTCTAAGCAGCCATGTCTCAACACAGAGGATACTTCTCCAAAGCTCATCCATACCAGAGACATGAACTCTCTTCAGCAAGATCACAGCCTCCAACATCTTTCAAGCAATTCCATCACATAAACCAAGCCGTTTGGGCTAGTGTAATTGTTTCTATCATTTAGTTTACCTTGCCTTGTGTCTGTTTATGTGACTGTACAGTCATTGTCACACCCACCATGTGTGTGTGTCGCCCTGTCATTTATGCCATTCATATATGTGTTTTATGTGTAAGTTGAATCACAGCAAACGTTCCTGCATATAGAGCATGTGTGCTGCAATATTCCACACACCACAATTATGTCTGTCATCCTTTTAAGAACGCACTTGTCTACCAACTTTTACTCCAGTGCAAACCACAATATAGCAAATTGCACATGTTTAATCATTTATTAAGCTGATTAGTCTTTGCAATACATTATTCTTATCATTCTTCCGTCATGCAGCTAGGCTACTTCCGTTATGCTTTCCATTCCACAATCTATAGTCTTAAAGAATTCAAATTCCTGCCGCGCGACATTCAGAGTCGCCTGCTTCACAACTCGTCTACAAGCACAGAGGTGCTTGACTCTGGTAACGTTATTTACATGTGGCAAGGGCAGCATATTTCTCCAGCAACTTCTTTAGGGTTTGGCTAGGACCACTGTAAGAGACCATTCTCTGCACTAAAGAGTCACAAGCATGTTTTTACAATGACAATGATTGCCACCTTTCATGACACTTTTAAAGCCATCTGTGTTGAAAATCGTGGGCATGTCTCTAAGCAGCCATGTCTCAACACAGAGGATACTTCTCCAAAGCTCATCCATACCAGAGACATGAACTCTCTTCAGCAAGATCACAGCCTCCAACATCTTTCAAGCAATTCCATCACATAAACCAAGCCGTTTGGGCTAGTGTAATTGTTTCTATCATTTAGTTTACCTTGCCTTGTGTCTGTTTATGTGACTGTACAGTCATTGTCACACCCACCATGTGTGTGTGTCGCCCTGTCATTTATGCCATTCATATATGTGTTTTATGTGTAAGTTGAATCACAGCAAACGTTCCTGCATATAGAGCATGTGTGCTGCAATATTCCACACACCACAATTATGTCTGTCATCCTTTTAAGAACGCACTTGTCTACCAACTTTTACTCCAGTGCAAACCACAATATAGCAAATTGCACATGTTTAATCATTTATTAAGCTGATTAGTCTTTGCAATACATTATTCTTATCATTCTTCCGTCATGCAGCTAGGCTACTTCCGTTATGCTTTCCATTCCACAATCTATAGTCTTAAAGAATTCAAATTCCTGCCGCGCGACATTCAGAGTCGCCTGCTTCACAACTCGTCTACAAGCACAGAGGTGCTTGACTCTGGTAACGTTATTTACATGTGGCAAGGGCAGCATATTTCTCCAGCAACTTCTTTAGGGTTTGGCTAGGACCACTGTAAGAGACCATTCTCTGCACTAAAGAGTCACAAGCATGTTTTTACAATGACAATGATTGCCACCTTTCATGACACTTTTAAAGCCATCTGTGTTGAAAATCGTGGGCATGTCTCTAAGCAGCCATGTCTCAACACAGAGGATACTTCTCCAAAGCTCATCCATACCAGAGACATGAACTCTCTTCAGCAAGATCACAGCCTCCAACATCTTTCAAGCAATTCCATCACATAAACCAAGCCGTTTGGGCTAGTGTAATTGTTTCTATCATTTAGTTTACCTTGCCTTGTGTCTGTTTATGTGACTGTACAGTCATTGTCACACCCACCATGTGTGTGTGTCGCCCTGTCATTTATGCCATTCATATATGTGTTTTATGTGTAAGTTGAATCACAGCAAACGTTCCTGCATATAGAGCATGTGTGCTGCAATATTCCACACACCACAATTATGTCTGTCATCCTTTTAAGAACGCACTTGTCTACCAACTTTTACTCCAGTGCAAACCACAATATAGCAAATTGCACATGTTTAATCATTTATTAAGCTGATTAGTCTTTGCAATACATTATTCTTATCATTCTTCCGTCATGCAGCTAGGCTACTTCCGTTATGCTTTCCATTCCACAATCTATAGTCTTAAAGAATTCAAATTCCTGCCGCGCGACATTCAGAGTCGCCTGCTTCACAACTCGTCTACAAGCACAGAGGTGCTTGACTCTGGTAACGTTATTTACATGTGGCAAGGGCAGCATATTTCTCCAGCAACTTCTTTAGGGTTTGGCTAGGACCACTGTAAGAGACCATTCTCTGCACTAAAGAGTCACAAGCATGTTTTTACAATGACAATGATTGCCACCTTTCATGACACTTTTAAAGCCATCTGTGTTGAAAATCGTGGGCATGTCTCTAAGCAGCCATGTCTCAACACAGAGGATACTTCTCCAAAGCTCATCCATACCAGAGACATGAACTCTCTTCAGCAATTCACAGCCTCCAACATCTTTCAAGCAATTCCATCACATAAACCAAGCCGTTTGGACTAGTGTAATTGTTTCTATCATTTAGTTTACCTTGCCTTGTGTCTGTTTATGTGACTGTACAGTCATTGTCACACCCACCATGTGTGTGTGTCGCCCTGTCATTTATGCCATTCATATATGTGTTTTATGTGTAAGTTGAATCACAGCAAACGTTCCTGCATATAGAGCATGTGTGCTGCAATATTCCACACACCACAATTATGTCTGTCATCCTTTTAAGAACGCACTTGTCTACCAACTTTTACTCCAGTGCAAACCACAATATAGCAAATTGCACATGTTTAATCATTTATTAAGCTGATTAGTCTTTGCAATACATTATTCTTATCATTCTTCCGTCATGCAGCTAGGCTACTTCCGTTATGCTTTCCATTGCACAATCTATAGTCTTAAAGAATTCAAATTCCTGCCGCGCGACATCCAGAGTCGCCTGCTTCACAACTCGTCTACAAGCACAGAGGTGCTTGACTCTGGTAACGTTATTTACATGTGGCAAGGGCAGCATATTTCTCCAGCAACTTCTTTAGGGTTTGGCTAGGACCACTGTAAGAGACCATTCTCTGCACTAAAGAGTCACAAGCATGTTTTTACAATGACAATGATTGCCACCTTTCATGACACTTTTAAAGCCATCTGTGTTGAAAATCGTGGGCATGTCTCTAAGCAGCCATGTCTCAACACAGAGGATACTTCTCCAAAGCTCATCCATACCAGAGACATGAACTCTCTTCAGCAAGATCACAGCCTCCAACATCTTTCAAGCAATTCCATCACATAAACCAAGCCGTTTGGGCTAGTGTAATTGTTTCTATCATTTAGTTTACCTTGCCTTGTGTCTGTTTATGTGACTGTACAGTCATTGTCACACCCACCATGTGTGTGTGTCGCCCTGTCATTTATGCCATTCATATATGTGTTTTATGTGTAAGTTGAATCACAGCAAACGTTCCTGCATATAGAGCATGTGTGCTGCAATATTCCACACACCACAATTATGTCTGTCATCCTTTTAAGAACGCACTTGTCTACCAACTTTTACTCCAGTGCAAACCACAATATAGCAAATTGCACATGTTTAATCATTTATTAAGCTGATTAGTCTTTGCAATACATTATTCTTATCATTCTTCCGTCATGCAGCTAGGCTACTTCCGTTATGCTTTCCATTCCACAATCTATAGTCTTAAAGAATTCAAATTCCTGCCGCGCGACATTCAGAGTCGCCTGCTTCACAACTCGTCTACAAGCACAGAGGTGCTTGACTCTGGTAACGTTATTTACATGTGGCAAGGGCAGCATATTTCTCCAGCAACTTCTTTAGGGTTTGGCTAGGACCACTGTAAGAGACCATTCTCTGCACTAAAGAGTCACAAGCATGTTTTTACAATGACAATGATTGCCACCTTTCATGACACTTTTAAAGCCATCTGTGTTGAAAATCGTGGGCATGTCTCTAAGCAGCCATGTCTCAACACAGAGGATACTTCTCCAAAGCTCATCCATACCAGAGACATGAACTCTCTTCAGCAAGATCACAGCCTCCAACATCTTTCAAGCAATTCCATCACATAAACCAAGCCGTTTGGGCTAGTGTAATTGTTTCTATCATTTAGTTTACCTTGCCTTGTGTCTGTTTATGTGACTGTACAGTCATTGTCACACCCACCATGTGTGTGTGTCGCCCTGTCATTTATGCCATTCATATATGTGTTTTATGTGTAAGTTGAATCACAGCAAACGTTCCTGCATATAGAGCATGTGTGCTGCAATATTCCACACACCACAATTATGTCTGTCATCCTTTTAAGAACGCACTTGTCTACCAACTTTTACTCCAGTGCAAACCACAATATAGCAAATTGCACATGTTTAATCATTTATTAAGCTGATTAGTCTTTGCAATACATTATTCTTATCATTCTTCCGTCATGCAGCTAGGCTACTTCCGTTATGCTTTCCATTCCACAATCTATAGTCTTAAAGAATTCAAATTCCTGCCGCGCGACGTTCAGAGTCGCCTGCTTCACAACTCGTCTACAAGCACAGAGGTGCTTGACTCTGGTAACGTTATTTACATGTGGCAAGGGCAGCATATTTCTCCAGCAACTTCTTTAGGGTTTGGCTAGGACCACTGTAAGAGACCATTCTCTGCACTAAAGAGTCACAAGCATGTTTTTACAATGACAATGATTGCAACCTTTCATGACACTTTTAAAGCCATCTGTGTTGAAAATCGTGGGCATGTCTCTAAGCAGCCATGTCTCAACACAGAGGATACTTCTCCAAAGCTCATCCATACCAGAGACATGAACTCTCTTCAGCAAGATCACAGCCTCCAACATCTTTCAAGCAATTCCATCACATAAACCAAGCCGTTTGGGCTAGTGTAATTGTTTCTATCATTTAGTTTACCTTGCCTTGTGTCTGTTTATGTGACTGTACAGTCATTGTCACACCCACCATGTGTGTGTGTCGCCCTGTCATTTATGCCATTCATATATGTGTTTTATGTGTAAGTTGAATCACAGCAAACGTTCCTGCATATAGAGCATGTGTGCTGCAATATTCCACACACCACAATTATGTCTGTCATCCTTTTAAGAACGCACTTGTCTACCAACTTTTACTCCAGTGCAAACCACAATATAGCAAAATACACGTGGCAAGCCATACATGACCCATGAGTAGTCCATATACTGTTCACTAATCATATTACTTATTACATTATATCCAGTCATCTTACAACAGTCCTCAGGACACGTATACTTCAAAAAAGATAATAATTATCATTGGTCATTCTACAAAAAGAAGAAAATGTGAAATGTATTCTCACTATACCTGTTCAGAACAGTTGGTAGACGTCAAAACTCATTACAAAGGCACAAACTTTATTAAAATGACAAACTTTAGAGGATAGAAAGTTACCACTATTTAATTTGTAAATGAACAAAAACGCACGAGTGGCGCTTTTGTTTGTATTTCTTTTGAATTTGTTGTGCCGTTGCCTTGGTAATATGCCTAAAGCCTAAGGGCACCGCCTCCTTTTGATTATTCTTTTTATAATCTACAAAATAAAACATTTCAGTCACATAAACACACATAGGGCAAGGTAAACTAAATGACACAAATAATTACACACATATTTAATCATTGTACATTATCATAACGAAATGCAGATCAATACCGAAGCCACGGGTGCTCATGGGTAAGTCGGGTAGTCCCCCATTCGACCGACGCAAATTACCCATAAAACCCGCCGCGGCTCCGGAATTGATATGTTTACATTATATTTATGTTGTACAAATATTATATACGTGTATAATTGTTTGTATCATTTAGTTTACTTTGCCTCGTGTCTGTTTATGTGACTGTACAGTCGTTGTGACTCCCGCCATGTGTGTGTGTCGCCAGGGACTTACCGCCCTTCAAATATCTTTTATGGCTAATTTAAATAAAGGCGGAGTCATCACGTTTTCACCGCGTGTTCTGCTATTTTTCAGTCACTACAATCAAGTCCGTCTCCCTTTTCATTTGTAAATGAACTAAAACGCACGAGTGGCTCTTTTGTTTGTATTTCTTTTCTATTTGTTGTGCTGTTGCCTTGGTAATTTGCCTAAAGCCAAAGGGCACCACCTCCTTTTCATTATTCTTTTTATAATCTACAAAATAAAACATTTCAGTCACATAAACACACATAGGGCAAGGTAAACTAAATGACACAAATAATTACACACATATTTAATCATTGTACATTATCATAACGAAATGCAGATCAATACCGAAGCCACGGGGGCTCATGGGTAAGTCGGGTAGTCCCCCATTCGACCGACGCAAATTACCCATAAAACCTGCCGCGGCTCCGGAATTGATATGTTTACATTATATTTATGTTGTACAAATATTATATACGTGTATAATTGTTTGTATCATTTAGTTTACTTTGCCTCGTGTCTGTTTATGTGACTGTACAGTCGTTGTGACTCCCGCCGTGTGTGTGTCGCCAGGGACTTACCGCCCTTCAAATATCTTTTATGGCTAATTTACATAAAGGCGGAGTCATCACGTTTTCACCGTGTGTTCTGCTATTTTTCAGTCACTACAATCAAGTCCGTCTCCCTTTTCATTTGTAAATGAACTAAAACGCACGAGTGGCTCTTTTTGTTTGTATTTCTTTTCTATTTGTTGTGCCGTTGCCTTGGTAATATGCCTAAAGCCAAAGGGCACCACCTCCTTTTCATTATTCTTTTTATAATCTACAAAATAAAACATTTCAGCCGCGGCTCCGGTATTCATGTGTTTTACATTATGGTTATATTCTACAATTATTAAATACGTGTATAATTGTTTCTATCATTTAGTTTACCTTGCCTTGTGTCTGTTTATGTGACTCTACAGTCATTGTCACACCCACCATGTGTGTGTGTGTGTGTGTGTGTGTGTGTCGCACTGTCATTTATGCCATTCATATATGTGTTTTATGTGTAAGTTGAATCACAGCAAACGTTCCTGCATATAGAGCATGTGTGCTGCAATATTCCACACACCACAATTATGTCTGTCATCCTTTTAAGAACGCACTTGTCTACCAACTTTTACTCCAGTGCAAACCACAATATAGCAAATTGCACATGTTTAATCATTTATTAAGCTGATTAGTCTTTGCAATACATTATTCTTATCATTCTTCCGTCATGCAGCTAGGCTACTTCCGTTATGCTTTCCATTCCACAATCTATAGTCTTAAAGAATTCAAATTCCTGCCGCGCGACATTCAGAGTCGCCTGCTTCACAACTCGTCTACAAGCACAGAGGTGCTTGACTCTGGTAACGTTATTTACATGTGGCAAGGGCAGCATATTTCTCCAGCAACTTCTTTAGGGTTTGGCTAGGACCACTGTAAGAGACCATTCTCTGCACTAAAGAGTCACAAGCATGTTTTTACAATGACAATGATTGCCACCTTTCATGACACTTTTAAAGCCATCTGTGTTGAAAATCGTGGGCATGTCTCTAAGCAGCCATGTCTCAACACAGAGGATACTTCTCCAAAGCTCATCCATACCAGAGACATGAACTCTCTTCAGCAAGATCACAGCCTCCAACATCTTTCAAGCAATTCCATCACATAAACCAAGCCGTTTGGGCTAGTGTAATTGTTTCTATCATTTAGTTTACCTTGCCTTGTGTCTGTTTATGTGACTGTACAGTCATTGTCACACCCACCATGTGTGTGTGTCGCCCTGTCATTTATGCCATTCATATATGTGTTTTATGTGTAAGTTGAATCACAGCAAACGTTCCTGCATATAGAGCATGTGTGCTGCAATATTCCACACACCACAATTATGTCTGTCATCCTTTTAAGAACGCACTTGTCTACCAACTTTTACTCCAGTGCAAACCACAATATAGCAAATTGCACATGTTTAATCATTTATTAAGCTGATTAGTCTTTGCAATACATTATTCTTATCATTCTTCCGTCATGCAGCTAGGCTACTTCCGTTATGCTTTCCATTCCACAATCTATAGTCTTAAAGAATTCAAATTCCTGCCGCGCGACATTCAGAGTCGCCTGCTTCACAACTCGTCTACAAGCACAGAGGTGCTTGACTCTGGTAACCTTATTTACATGTGGCAAGGGCAGCATATTTCTCCAGCAACTTCTTTAGGGTTTGGCTAGGACCACTGTAAGAGACCATTCTCTGCACTAAAGAGTCACAAGCATGTTTTTACAATGACAATGATTGCCACCTTTCATGACACTTTTAAAGCCATCTGTGTTGAAAATCGTGGGCATGTCTCTAAGCAGCCATGTCTCAACACAGAGGATACTTCTCCAAAGCTCATCCATACCAGAGACATGAACTCTCTTCAGCAAGATCACAGCCTCCAACATCTTTCAAGCAATTCCATCACATAAACCAAGCCGTTTGGGCTAGTGTAATTGTTTCTATCATTTAGTTTACCTTGCCTTGTGTCTGTTTATGTGACTGTACAGTCATTGTCACACCCACCATGTGTGTGTGTCGCCCTGTCATTTATGCCATTCATATATGTGTTTTATGTGTAAGTTGAATCACAGCAAACGTTCCTGCATATAGAGCATGTGTGCTGCAATATTCCACACACCACAATTATGTCTGTCATCCTTTTAAGAACGCACTTGTCTACCAACTTTTACTCCAGTGCAAACCACAATATAGCAAAATACACGTGGCAAGCCATACATGACCCATGAGTAGTCCATATACTGTTCACTAATCATATTACTTATTACATTATATCCAGTCATCTTACAACAGTCCTCAGGACACGTATACTTCAAAAAAGATAATAATTATCATTGGTCATTCTACAAAAAGAAGAAAATGTGAAATGTATTCTCACTATACCTGTTCAGAACAGTTGGTAGACGTCAAAACTCATTACAAAGGCACAAACTTTATTAAAATGACAAACTTTAGAGGATAGAAAGTTACCACTATTTAATTTGTAAATGAACAAAAACGCACGAGTGGCGCTTTTGTTTGTATTTCTTTTGAATTTGTTGTGCCGTTGCCTTGGTAATATGCCTAAAGCCTAAGGGCACCGCCTCCTTTTGATTATTCTTTTTATAATCTACAAAATAAAACATTTCAGTCACATAAACACACATAGGGCAAGGTAAACTAAATGACACAAATAATTACACACATATTTAATCATTGTACATTATCATAACGAAATGCAGATCAATACCGAAGCCACGGGGGCTCATGGGTAAGTCGGGTAGTCCCCCATTCGACCGACGCAAATTACCCATAAAACCCGCCGCGGCTCCGGAATTGATATGTTTTACATTATAATTTATGTTGTACAAATATTATATACGTGTATAATCGTTTGTATCATTTATTTTACTTTGCCTCATGTCTGTTTATGTGACTGTACAGTCGTTGTGACTCCCGCCATGTGTGTGTGTCGCCAGGGACTTACCGCCCTTCAAATATCTTTTATGGCTAATTTAAATAAAGGCGGACTCATCACGTTTTCACCGCGTGTTCTGCTATTTTTCAGTCACTACAATCAAGTCCGTCTCCCTTTTCATTTGTAAATGAACTAAAACGCACGAGTGGCTCTTTTGTTTGTATTTCTTTTCTATTTGTTGTGCTGTTGCCTTGGTAATATGCCTAAAGCCAAAGGGCACCACCTCCTTTTCATTATTCTTTTTATAATCTACAAAATAAAACATTTCAGTCACATAAACACACATAGGGCAAGGTAAACTAAATGACACAAATAATTACACACATATTTAATCATTGTACATTATCATAACGAAATGCAGATCAATACCGAAGCCACGGGGGCTCATGGGTAAGTCGGGTAGTCCCCCATTCGACCGACGCAAATTACCCATAAAACCTGCCGCGGCTCCGGAATTGATATGTTTACATTATATTTATGTTGTACACATATTATATACGTGTATAATTGTTTGTATCATTTAGTTTACTTTGCCTCGTGTCTGTTTATGTGACTGTACAGTCGTTGTGACTCCCGCCGTGTGTGTGTCGCCAGGGACTTACCGCCCTTCAAATATCTTTTATGGCTAATTTACATAAAGGCGGAGTCATCACACTGTAAAAAAAAAAAGTGTAAAAAAACGGTAATTTTCTGGAAATGGGGGCGCCAGAAAATTACTGTAAAAAAACAGATAAGTACTGTAAATTTAAAAACATACATAAACTGTAAAAAAACGGCAATTTTCTGGCGCCCCCGTTTCCAGAAAATTACCGTTTTTTTACAGTTTATGTAAAAAAACAGATAAGTACTGTAAATTAAAAAACATACATAAACTGTAAAAAAACGGTGATTATAACACTTAACATGCAACACTGTCATTTTAAAGGAAATATTCCTAAAATTGAATGTGGTCTTTACTCTAGTTCACATTCAATTATAACAATATTGCAGTGTGGTGTAGGAAGGAGAGGTAGCAAACAGATCCACCGCAGCACAAGGCTTTTTAAATTCAAACTGCCTCAACAACATAATCACGCCAGACCCCACGATCACGCAGAAGAGACTTAATTTAGACACAAAACATGAGAGAACGGCAATAACACGACAACACTACACAAACATGGCATAGAATAATTCACACAGTACAACTACATAAATTGATGAAGGGGGACTTAAACCAAGTAATGCACATAATCAAGTACACAATTAATCAACACATGCATAGACATCACATTAACAGATAACGATACCGGAGTCGCAGAGACTCATGGGAAGTAGCGCCGTTGTCACGTAGGGCAACGCCCCCTCTCGTGGCTGCCACTCTGGGTTCCCTCGTGTCTGTGTTCCGTGCCTGTTTACCCTGCCCCGCTCGTTGTCTCTGAGATTCCCTGATTGTCCGCCACGCCCCTGTCATAATCGTCCCCACCTGTTCCTAGTTTAGTTCAGTGTTCATATAGTCCCTGTATTTCCCCAGTCTGGTTGTCGGTTGTTTTGGATGTCTGACTGTTTATGTGTTTCTCAGTTTCGTGTTGCCCTGCTGTCGTTTGTTGCTTTCCGTGTCGTTATGCCCCTGTACCTGTCCAACCTTGATGGCTCTCCTGTTATGACCCCTGCCTGCCACTACGATGACGATTGTGGAATGCCCTGCAATAAATCTCGCTTTTCTCAGCGATTGTGTCCGTCTCCTCGCTCCGTGGCGCGAGCCACGTTACAGCCGTCCCCCATTGGACCGACGCTTCAATATAAAAATATATATAACATTAATAGTTAAAATGAGCCATAAACTCCGAACCGTCAGAACACACATTTCAACGCTACGGTTATAGTTAAACTATGATCGGACAGGAATGCCAGACACATGTTCTAGCACTATATGAACCGATAAGAATATATTACGCGTTAACTAAATAAGTTACATGCACTGAAAGCTGACGTTGCAAATACTCATTTGAAGAAACACTGATTTCAAAACTCATGCATTTGGGCTGCAGCGGGGTGATAACGAAAGGTTCTTCAAACAATATGCACAACCAGAACAACTCTTCATGCACACTGCAGTGGTCCGATTCAAACAGGCCCCACCCCTACCAATCATAAACTTAACATATTCAGTTATCTTTACTTAACATGATCATTGCAATGCCTATTTCAGCTCAATAATGATAACAACTAGTTTTATTTAGTAATGGCAATATTTTTTATGAAACATGAAATAATAATTAATGATTACTAAAATAATTTATTAAAACCTAATCCGGGTTTACAGTGTAGATACAGTGATACAGATACAGTGCATATTTAATAGTGGATTGAAAATGAGATGGATCTGGAACGCCTTAACTCTTTATGTATGTTATAAATATAAAAATAAATCACAGTCAAGAACATTTTACTTTTTACTCACTTTTATAACATGAAAATCACATATTTAACATGTCAAAACTTAAATTAAAACATGCATCAATGTTGTCTTGTAATATTTCCTTGAAATTAATTCCAGAAGATTCTATTACTTTGTCTCATTAAGATTAATCAATATTACTTTCTTTTTACAGTTTGTTTAGTTAAAATTATTATCTAAGAATTGTTAAAAAACAGATTTATAATGTATTTAATTTATACAGATTTTTCTTGTTAAATCACATGACATTTTTAAATAAACAGTTTGTTCTGGTAATTGTAATACACTTTCCCTGTCATTTTAAAATACAGGAAAAAACTGTAAAATTTATTGGGAAAAACCTGTAAAAAAACTGTTTTTTTTTACAGTGCACGTTTTCACCGCGTGTTCTGCTATTTTTCAGTCACTACAATCAAGTCCGTCTCCCTTTTCATTTGTAAATGAACTAAAACGCACGAGTGGCTCTTTTTGTTTGTATTTCTTTTCTATTTGTTGTGCCGTTGCCTTGGTAATATGCCTAAAGCCAAAGGGCACCACCTCCTTTTCATTATTCTTTTTATAATCTACAAAATAAAACATTTCAGCCGCGGCTTCGGTATTGATGTGTTTTACATTATGGTTATATTCTACAATTATTAAATACGTGTATAATTGTTTCTATCATTTAGTTTACCTTGCCTTGTGTCTGTTTATGTGACTCTACAGTCATTGTCACACCCACCATGTGTGTGTGTGTGTGTGTGTGTGTGTCGCACTGTCATTTATGCCATTCATATATGTGTTTTATGTGTAAGTTGAATCACAGCAAACGTTCCTGCATATAGAGCATGTGTGCTGCAATATTCCACACACCACAATTATGTCTGTCATCCTTTTAAGAACGCACTTGTCTACCAACTTTTACTCCAGTGCAAACCACAATATAGCAAATTGCACATGTTTAATCATTTATTAAGCTGATTAGTCTTTGCAATACATTATTCTTATCATTCTTCCGTCATGCAGCTAGGCTACTTCCGTTATGCTTTCCATTGCACAATCTATAGTCTTAAAGAATTCAAATTCCTGCCGCGCGACATTCAGAGTCGCCTGCTTCACAACTCGTCTACAAGCACAGAGGTGCTTGACTCTGGTAACGTTATTTACATGTGGCAAGGGCAGCATATTTCTCCAGCAACTTCTTTAGGGTTTGGCTAGGACCACTGTAAGAGACCATTCTCTGCACTAAAGAGTCACAAGCATGTTTTTACAATGACAATGATTGCCACCTTTCATGACACTTTTAAAGCCATCTGTGTTGAAAATCGTGGGCATGTCTCTAAGCAGCCATGTCTCAACACAGAGGATACTTCTCCAAAGCTCATCCATACCAGAGACATGAACTCTCTTCAGCAAGATCACAGCCTCCAACATCTTTCAAGCAATTCCATCACATAAACCAAGCCGTTTGGGCTAGTGTAATTGTTTCTATCATTTAGTTTACCTTGCCTTGTGTCTGTTTATGTGACTGTACAGTCATTGTCACACCCACCATGTGTGTGTGTCGCCCTGTCATTTATGCCATTCATATATGTGTTTTATGTGTAAGTTGAATCACAGCAAACGTTCCTGCATATAGAGCATGTGTGCTGCAATATTCCACACACCACAATTATGTCTGTCATCCTTTTAAGAACGCACTTGTCTACCAACTTTTACTCCAGTGCAAACCACAATATAGCAAATTGCACATGTTTAATCATTTATTAAGCTGATTAGTCTTTGCAATACATTATTCTTATCATTCTTCCGTCATGCAGCTAGGCTACTTCCGTTATGCTTTCCATTCCACAATCTATAGTCTTAAAGAATTCAAATTCCTGCCGCGCGACATTCAGAGTCGCCTGCTTCACAACTCGTCTACAAGCACAGAGGTGCTTGACTCTGGTAACGTTATTTACATGTGGCAAGGGCAGCATATTTCTCCAGCAACTTCTTTAGGGTTTGGCTAGGACCACTGTAAGAGACCATTCTCTGCACTAAAGAGTCACAAGCATGTTTTTACAATGACAATGATTGCCACCATTCATGACACTTTTAAAGCCATCTGTGTTGAAAATCGTGGGCATGTCTCTAAGCAGCCATGTCTCAACACAGAGGATACTTCTCCAAAGCTCATCCATACCAGAGACATGAACTCTCTTCAGCAAGATCACAGCCTCCAACATCTTTCAAGCAATTCCATCACATAAACCAAGCCGTTTGGGCTAGTGTAATTGTTTCTATCATTTAGTTTACCTTGCCTTGTGTCTGTTTATGTGACTGTACAGTCATTGTCACACCCACCATGTGTGTGTGTCGCCCTGTCATTTATGCCATTCATATATGTGTTTTATGTGTAAGTTGAATGACAGCAAACGTTCCTGCATATAGAGCATGTGTGCTGCAATATTCCACACACCACAATTATGTCTGTCATCCTTTTAAGAACGCACTTGTCTACCAACTTTTACTCCAGTGCAAACCACAATATAGCAAAATACACGTGGCAAGCCATACATGACCCATGAGTAGTCCATATACTGTTCACTAATCATATTACTTATTACATTATATCCAGTCATCTTACAACAGTCCTCAGGACACGTATACTTCAAAAAAGATAATAATTATCATTGGTCATTCTACAAAAAGAAGAAAATGTGAAATGTATTCTCACTATACCTGTTCAGAACAGTTGGTAGACGTCAAAACTCATTACAAAGGCACAAACTTTATTAAAATGACAAACTTTAGAGGATAGAAAGTTACCACTATTTAATTTGTAAATGAACAAAAACGCACGAGTGGCGCTTTTGTTTGTATTTCTTTTGAATTTGTTGTGCCGTTGCCTTGGTAATATGCCTAAAGCCTAAGGGCACCGCCTCCTTTTGATTATTCTTTTTATAATCTACAAAATAAAACATTTCAGTCACATAAACACACATAGGGCAAGGTAAACTAAATGACACAAATAATTACACACATATTTAATCATTGTACATTATCATAACGAAATGCAGATCAATACCGAAGCCACGGGGGCTCATGGGTAAGTCGGGTAGTCCCCCATTCGACCGACGCAAATTACCCATAAAACCCGCCGCGGCTCCGGAATTGATATGTTTTACATTATAATTTATGTTGTACAAATATTATATACGTGTATAATCGTTTGTATCATTTATTTTACTTTGCCTCATGTCTGTTTATGTGACTGTACAGTCGTTGTGACTCCCGCCATGTGTGTGTGTCGCCAGGGACTTACCGCCCTTCAAATATCTTTTATGGCTAATTTAAATAAAGGCGGAGTCATCACGTTTTCACCGCGTGTTCTGCTATTTTTCAGTCACTACAATCAAGTCCGTCTCCCTTTTCATTTGTAAATGAACTAAAACGCACGAGTGGCTCTTTTGTTTGTATTTCTTTTCTATTTGTTGTGCTGTTGCCTTGGTAATATGCCTAAAGCCAAAGGGCACCACCTCCTTTTCATTATTCTTTTTATAATCTACAAAATAAAACATTTCAGCCGCGGCTCCGGTATTCATGTGTTTTACATTATGGTTATATTCTACAATTATTAAATACGTGTATAATTGTTTCTATCATTTAGTTTACCTTGCCTTGTGTCTGTTTATGTGACTCTACAGTCATTGTCACACCCACCATGTGTGTGTGTGTGTGTGTGTGTGTGTGTCGCACTGTCATTTATGCCATTCATATATGTGTTTTATGTGTAAGTTGAATCACAGCAAACGTTCCTGCATATAGAGCATGTGTGCTGCAATATTCCACACACCACAATTATGTCTGTCATCCTTTTAAGAACGCACTTGTCTACCAACTTTTACTCCAGTGCAAACCACAATATAGCAAATTGCACATGTTTAATCATTTATTAAGCTGATTAGTCTTTGCAATACATTATTCTTATCATTCTTCCGTCATGCAGCTAGGCTACTTCCGTTATGCTTTCCATTCCACAATCTATAGTCTTAAAGAATTCAAATTCCTGCCGCGCGACATTCAGAGTCGCCTGCTTCACAACTCGTCTACAAGCACAGAGGTGCTTGACTCTGGTAACGTTATTTACATGTGGCAAGGGCAGCATATTTCTCCAGCAACTTCTTTAGGGTTTGGCTAGGACCACTGTAAGAGACCATTCTCTGCACTAAAGAGTCACAAGCATGTTTTTACAATGACAATGATTGCCACCATTCATGACACTTTTAAAGCCATCTGTGTTGAAAATCGTGGGCATGTCTCTAAGCAGCCATGTCTCAACACAGAGGATACTTCTCCAAAGCTCATCCATACCAGAGACATGAACTCTCTTCAGCAAGATCACAGCCTCCAACATCTTTCAAGCAATTCCATCACATAAACCAAGCCGTTTGGGCTAGTGTAATTGTTTCTATCATTTAGTTTACCTTGCCTTGTGTCTGTTTATGTGACTGTACAGTCATTGTCACACCCACCATGTGTGTGTGTCGCCCTGTCATTTATGCCATTCATATATGTGTTTTATATGTAAGTTGAATGACAGCAAACGTTCCTGCATATAGAGCATGTGTGCTGCAATATTCCACACACCACAATTATGTCTGTCATCCTTTTAAGAACGCACTTGTCTACCAACTTTTACTCCAGTGCAAACCACAATATAGCAAAATACACGTGGCAAGCCATACATGACCCATGAGTAGTCCATATACTGTTCACTAATCATATTACTTATTACATTATATCCAGTCATCTTACAACAGTCCTCAGGACACGTATACTTCAAAAAAGATAATAATTATCATTGGTCATTCTACAAAAAGAAGAAAATGTGAAATGTATTCTCACTATACCTGTTCAGAACAGTTGGTAGACGTCAAAACTCATTACAAAGGCACAAACTTTATTAAAATGACAAACTTTAGAGGATAGAAAGTTACCACTATTTAATTTGTAAATGAACAAAAACGCACGAGTGGCGCTTTTGTTTGTATTTCTTTTGAATTTGTTGTGCCGTTGCCTTGGTAATATGCCTAAAGCCTAAGGGCACCGCCTCCTTTTGATTATTCTTTTTATAATCTACAAAATAAAACATTTCAGTCACATAAACACACATAGGGCAAGGTAAACTAAATGACACAAATAATTACACACATATTTAATCATTGTACATTATCATAACGAAATGCAGATCAATACCGAAGCCACGGGGGCTCATGGGTAAGTCGGGTAGTCCCCCATTCGACCGACGCAAATTACCCATAAAACCCGCCGCGGCTCCGGAATTGATATGTTTTACATTATAATTTATGTTGTACAAATATTATATACGTGTATAATCGTTTGTATCATTTACTTTACTTTGCCTCATGTCTGTTTATGTGACTGTACAGTCGTTGTGACTCCCGCCATGTGTGTGTGTCGCCAGGGACTTACCGCCCTTCAAATATCTTTTATGGCTTATTTAAATAAAGGTGGAGTCATCACGTTTTCACCGCGTGTTCTGCTATTTTTCAGTCACTACAATCAAGTCCGTCTCCCTTTTCATTTGTAAATGAACTAAAACGCACGAGTGGCTCTTTTGTTTGTATTTCTTTTCTATTTGTTGTGCTGTTGCCTTGGTAATATGCCTAAAGCCAAAGGGCACCACCTCCTTTTCATTATTCTTTTTATAATCTACAAAATAAAACATTTCAGTCACATAAACACACATAGGGCAAGGTAAACTAAATGACACAAATAATTACACACATATTTAATCATTGTACATTATCATAACGAAATGCAGATCAATACCGAAGCCACGGGGGCTCATGGGTAAGTCGGGTAGTCCCCCATTCGACCGACGCAAATTACCCATAAAACCTGCCGCGGCTCCGGAATTGATATGTTTACATTATATTTATGTTGTACACATATTATATACGTGTATAATTGTTTGTATCATTTAGTTTACTTTGCCTCGTGTCTGTTTATGTGACTGTACAGTCGTTGTGACTCCCGCCGTGTGTGTGTCGCCAGGGACTTACCGCCCTTCAAATATCTTTTATGGCTAATTTACATAAAGGCGGAGTCATCACGTTTTCACCGCGTGTTCTGCTATTTTTCAGTCACTACAATCAAGTCCGTCTCCCTTTTCATTTGTAAATGAACTAAAACGCACGAGTGGCTCTTTTGTTTGTATTTCTTTTCTATTTGTTGTGCTGTTGCCTTGGTAATATGCCTAAAGCCAAAGGGCACCACCTCCTTTTCATTATTCTTTTTATAATCTACAAAATAAAACATTTCAGCCGCGGCTCCGGTATTCATGTGTTTTACATTATGGTTATATTCTACAATTATTAAATACGTGTATAATTGTTTCTATCATTTAGTTTACCTTGCCTTGTGTCTGTTTATGTGACTCTACAGTCATTGTCACACCCACCATGTGTGTGTGTGTGTGTGTGTGTGTGTGTCGCACTGTCATTTATGCCATTCATATATGTGTTTTATGTGTAAGTTGAATCACAGCAAACGTTCCTGCATATAGAGCATGTGTGCTGCAATATTCCACACACCACAATTATGTCTGTCATCCTTTTAAGAACGCACTTGTCTACCAACTTTTACTCCAGTGCAAACCACAATATAGCAAATTGCACATGTTTAATCATTTATTAAGCTGATTAGTCTTTGCAATACATTATTCTTATCATTCTTCCGTCATGCAGCTAGGCTACTTCCGTTATGCTTTCCATTCCACAATCTATAGTCTTAAAGAATTCAAATTCCTGCCGCGCGACATTCAGAGTCGCCTGCTTCACAACTCGTCTACAAGCACAGAGGTGCTTGACTCTGGTAACGTTATTTACATGTGGCAAGGGCAGCATATTTCTCCAGCAACTTCTTTAGGGTTTGGCTAGGACCACTGTAAGAGACCATTCTCTGCACTAAAGAGTCACAAGCATGTTTTTACAATGACAATGATTGCCACCTTTCATGACACTTTTAAAGCCATCTGTGTTGAAAATCGTGGGCATGTCTCTAAGCAGCCATGTCTCAACACAGAGGATACTTCTCCAAAGCTCATCCATACCAGAGACATGAACTCTCTTCAGCAAGATCACAGCCTCCAACATCTTTCAAGCAATTCCATCACATAAACCAAGCCGTTTGGGCTAGTGTAATTGTTTCTATCATTTAGTTTACCTTGCCTTGTGTCTGTTTATGTGACTGTACAGTCATTGTCACACCCACCATGTGTGTGTGTCGCCCTGTCATTTATGCCATTCATATATGTGTTTTATGTGTAAGTTGAATGACAGCAAACGTTCCTGCATATAGAGCATGTGTGCTGCAATATTCCACACACCACAATTATGTCTGTCATCCTTTTAAGAACGCACTTGTCTACCAACTTTTACTCCAGTGCAAACCACAATATAGCAAATTGCACATGTTTAATCATTTATTAAGCTGATTAGTCTTTGCAATACATTATTCTTATCATTCTTCCGTCATGCAGCTAGGCTACTTCCGTTATGCTTTCCATTGCACAATCTATAGTCTTAAAGAATTCAAATTCCTGCCGCGCGACATTCAGAGTCGCCTGCTTCACAACTCGTCTACAAGCACAGAGGTGCTTGACTCTGGTAACGTTATTTACATGTGGCAAGGGCAGCATATTTCTCCAGCAACTTCTTTAGGGTTTGGCTAGGACCACTGTAAGAGACCATTCTCTGCACTAAAGAGTCACAAGCATGTTTTTACAATGACAATGATTGCCACCTTTCATGACACTTTTAAAGCCACCTGTGTTGAAAATCGTGGGCATGTCTCTAAGCAGCCATGTCTCAACACAGAGGATACTTCTCCAAAGCTCATCCATACCAGAGACATGAACTCTCTTCAGCAAGATCACAGCCTCCAACATCTTTCAAGCAATTCCATCACATAAACCAAGCCGTTTGGGCTAGTGTAATTGTTTCTATCATTTAGTTTACCTTGCCTTGTGTCTGTTTATGTGACTGTACAGTCATTGTCACACCCACCATGTGTGTGTGTCGCCCTGTCATTTATGCCATTCATATATGTGTTTTATGTGTAAGTTGAATCACAGCAAACGTTCCTGCATATAGAGCATGTGTGCTGCAATATTCCACACACCACAATTATGTCTGTCATCCTTTTAAGAACGCACTTGTCTACCAACTTTTACTCCAGTGCAAACCACAATATAGCAAATTGCACATGTTTAATCATTTATTAAGCTGATTAGTCTTTGCAATACATTATTCTTATCATTCTTCCGTCATGCAGCTAGGCTACTTCCGTTATGCTTTCCATTCCACAATCTATAGTCTTAAAGAATTCAAATTCCTGCCGCGCGACATTCAGAGTCGCCTGCTTCACAACTCGTCTACAAGCACAGAGGTGCTTGACTCTGGTAACGTTATTTACATGTGGCAAGGGCAGCATATTTCTCCAGCAACTTCTTTAGGGTTTGGCTAGGACCACTGTAAGAGACCATTCTCTGCACTAAAGAGTCACAAGCATGTTTTTACAATGACAATGATTGCCACCATTCATGACACTTTTAAAGCCATCTGTGTTGAAAATCGTGGGCATGTCTCTAAGCAGCCATGTCTCAACACAGAGGATACTTCTCCAAAGCTCATCCATACCAGAGACATGAACTCTCTTCAGCAAGATCACAGCCTCCAACATCTTTCAAGCAATTCCATCACATAAACCAAGCCGTTTGGGCTAGTGTAATTGTTTCTATCATTTAGTTTACCTTGCCTTGTGTCTGTTTATGTGACTGTACAGTCATTGTCACACCCACCATGTGTGTGTGTCGCCCTGTCATTTATGCCATTCATATATGTGTTTTATGTGTAAGTTGAATGACAGCAAACGTTCCTGCATATAGAGCATGTGTGCTGCAATATTCCACACACCACAATTATGTCTGTCATCCTTTTAAGAACGCACTTGTCTACCAACTTTTACTCCAGTGCAAACCACAATATAGCAAAATACACGTGGCAAGCCATACATGACCCATGAGTAGTCCATATACTGTTCACTAATCATATTACTTATTACATTATATCCAGTCATCTTACAACAGTCCTCAGGACACGTATACTTCAAAAAAGATAATAATTATCATTGGTCATTCTACAAAAAGAAGAAAATGTGAAATGTATTCTCACTATACCTGTTCAGAACAGTTGGTAGACGTCAAAACTCATTACAAAGGCACAAACTTTATTAAAATGACAAACTTTAGAGGATAGAAAGTTACCACTATTTAATTTGTAAATGAACAAAAACGCACGAGTGGCGCTTTTGTTTGTATTTCTTTTGAATTTGTTGTGCCGTTGCCTTGGTAATATGCCTAAAGCCTAAGGGCACCGCCTCCTTTTGATTATTCTTTTTATAATCTACAAAATAAAACATTTCAGTCACATAAACACACATAGGGCAAGGTAAACTAAATGACACAAATAATTACACACATATTTAATCATTGTACATTATCATAACGAAATGCAGATCAATACCGAAGCCACGGGGGCTCATGGGTAAGTCGGGTAGTCCCCCATTCGACCGACGCAAATTACCCATAAAACCCGCCGCGGCTCCGGAATTGATATGTTTTACATTATAATTTATGTTGTACAAATATTATATACGTGTATAATCGTTTGTATCATTTATTTTACTTTGCCTCATGTCTGTTTATGTGACTGTACAGTCGTTGTGACTCCCGCCATGTGTGTGTGTCGCCAGGGACTTACCGCCCTTCAAATATCTTTTATGGCTAATTTAAATAAAGGCGGAGTCATCACGTTTTCACCGCGTGTTCTGCTATTTTTCAGTCACTACAATCAAGTCCGTCTCCCTTTTCATTTGTAAATGAACTAAAACGCACGAGTGGCTCTTTTGTTTGTATTTCTTTTCTATTTGTTGTGCTGTTGCCTTGGTAATATGCCTAAAGCCAAAGGGCACCACCTCCTTTTCATTATTCTTTTTATAATCTACAAAATAAAACATTTCAGCCGCGGCTCCGGTATTCATGTGTTTTACATTATGGTTATATTCTACAATTATTAAATACGTGTATAATTGTTTCTATCATTTAGTTTACCTTGCCTTGTGTCTGTTTATGTGACTCTACAGTCATTGTCACACCCACCATGTGTGTGTGTGTGTGTGTGTGTGTGTGTCGCACTGTCATTTATGCCATTCATATATGTGTTTTATGTGTAAGTTGAATCACAGCAAACGTTCCTGCATATAGAGCATGTGTGCTGCAATATTCCACACACCACAATTATGTCTGTCATCCTTTTAAGAACGCACTTGTCTACCAACTTTTACTCCAGTGCAAACCACAATATAGCAAATTGCACATGTTTAATCATTTATTAAGCTGATTAGTCTTTGCAATACATTATTCTTATCATTCTTCCGTCATGCAGCTAGGCTACTTCCGTTATGCTTTCCATTCCACAATCTATAGTCTTAAAGAATTCAAATTCCTGCCGCGCGACATTCAGAGTCGCCTGCTTCACAACTCGTCTACAAGCACAGAGGTGCTTGACTCTGGTAACGTTATTTACATGTGGCAAGGGCAGCATATTTCTCCAGCAACTTCTTTAGGGTTTGGCTAGGACCACTGTAAGAGACCATTCTCTGCACTAAAGAGTCACAAGCATGTTTTTACAATGACAATGATTGCCACCTTTCATGACACTTTTAAAGCCATCTGTGTTGAAAATCGTGGGCATGTCTCTAAGCAGCCATGTCTCAACACAGAGGATACTTCTCCAAAGCTCATCCATACCAGAGACATGAACTCTCTTCAGCAAGATCACAGCCTCCAACATCTTTCAAGCAATTCCATCACATAAACCAAGCCGTTTGGGCTAGTGTAATTGTTTCTATCATTTAGTTTACCTTGCCTTGTGTCTGTTTATGTGACTGTACAGTCATTGTCACACCCACCATGTGTGTGTGTCGCCCTGTCATTTATGCCATTCATATATGTGTTTTATGTGTAAGTTGAATCACAGCAAACGTTCCTGCATATAGAGCATGTGTGCTGCAATATTCCACACACCACAATTATGTCTGTCATCCTTTTAAGAACGCACTTGTCTACCAACTTTTACTCCAGTGCAAACCACAATATAGCAAAATACACGTGGCAAGCCATACATGACCCATGAGTAGTCCATATACTGTTCACTAATCATATTACTTATTACATTATATCCAGTCATCTTACAACAGTCCTCAGGACACGTATACTTCAAAAAAGATAATAATTATCATTGGTCATTCTACAAAAAGAAGAAAATGTGAAATGTATTCTCACTATACCTGTTCAGAACAGTTGGTAGACGTCAAAACTCATTACAAAGGCACAAACTTTATTAAAATGACAAACTTTAGAGGATAGAAAGTTACCACTATTTAATTTGTAAATGAACAAAAACGCACGAGTGGCGCTTTTGTTTGTATTTCTTTTGAATTTGTTGTGCCGTTGCCTTGGTAATATGCCTAAAGCCTAAGGGCACCGCCTCCTTTTGATTATTCTTTTTATAATCTACAAAATAAAACATTTCAGTCACATAAACACACATAGGGCAAGGTAAACTAAATGACACAAATAATTACACACATATTTAATCATTGTACATTATCATAACGAAATGCAGATCAATACCGAAGCCACGGGGGCTCATGGGTAAGTCGGGTAGTCCCCCATTCGACCGACGCAAATTACCCATAAAACCCGCCGCGGCTCCGGAATTGATATGTTTTACATTATAATTTATGTTGTACAAATATTATATACGTGTATAATCGTTTGTATCATTTACTTTACTTTGCCTCATGTCTGTTTATGTGACTGTACAGTCGTTGTGACTCCCGCCATGTGTGTGTGTCGCCAGGGACTTACCGCCCTTCAAATATCTTTTATGGCTAATTTAAATAAAGGCGGAGTCATCACGTTTTCACCGCGTGTTCTGCTATTTTTCAGTCACTACAATCAAGTCCGTCTCCCTTTTCATTTGTAAATGAACTAAAACGCACGAGTGGCTCTTTTGTTTGTATTTCTTTTCTATTTGTTGTGCTGTTGCCTTGGTAATATGCCTAAAGCCAAAGGGCACCACCTCCTTTTCATTATTCTTTTTATAATCTACAAAATAAAACATTTCAGTCACATAAACACACATAGGGCAAGGTAAACTAAATGACACAAATAATTACACACATATTTAATCATTGTACATTATCATAACGAAATGCAGATCAATACCGAAGCCACGGGGGCTCATGGGTAAGTCGGGTAGTCCCCCATTCGACCGACGCAAATTACCCATAAAACCTGCCGCGGCTCCGGAATTGATATGTTTACATTATATTTATGTTGTACACATATTATATACGTGTATAATTGTTTGTATCATTTAGTTTACTTTGCCTCGTGTCTGTTTATGTGACTGTACAGTCGTTGTGACTCCCGCCGTGTGTGTGTCGCCAGGGACTTACCGCCCTTCAAATATCTTTTATGGCTAATTTACATAAAGGCGGAGTCATCACGTTTTCACCGCGTGTTCTGCTATTTTTCAGTCACTACAATCAAGTCCGTCTCCCTTTTCATTTGTAAATGAACTAAAACGCACGAGTGGCTCTTTTTGTTTGTATTTCTTTTCTATTTGTTGTGCCGTTGCCTTGGTAATATGCCTAAAGCCAAAGGGCACCACCTCCTTTTCATTATTCTTTTTATAATCTACAAAATAAAACATTTCAGCCGCGGCTTCGGTATTCATGTGTTTTACATTATGGTTATATTCTACAATTATTAAATACGTGTATAATTGTTTCTATCATTTAGTTTACCTTGCCTTGTGTCTGTTTATGTGACTCTACAGTCATTGTCACACCCACCATGTGTGTGTGTGTGTGTGTGTGTGTGTCGCACTGTCATTTATGCCATTCATATATGTGTTTTATGTGTAAGTTGAATCACAGCAAACGTTCCTGCATATAGAGCATGTGTGCTGCAATATTCCACACACCACAATTATGTCTGTCATCCTTTTAAGAACGCACTTGTCTACCAACTTTTACTCCAGTGCAAACCACAATATAGCAAATTGCACATGTTTAATCATTTATTAAGCTGATTAGTCTTTGCAATACATTATTCTTATCATTCTTCCGTCATGCAGCTAGGCTACTTCCGTTATGCTTTCCATTCCACAATCTATAGTCTTAAAGAATTCAAATTCCTGCCGCGCGACATTCAGAGTCGCCTGCTTCACAACTCGTCTACAAGCACAGAGGTGCTTGACTCTGGTAACGTTATTTACATGTGGCAAGGGCAGCATATTTCTCCAGCAACTTCTTTAGGGTTTGGCTAGGACCACTGTAAGAGACCATTCTCTGCACTAAAGAGTCACAAGCATGTTTTTACAATGACAATGATTGCCACCTTTCATGACACTTTTAAAGCCATCTGTGTTGAAAATCGTGGGCATGTCTCTAAGCAGCCATGTCTCAACACAGAGGATACTTCTCCAAAGCTCATCCATACCAGAGACATGAACTCTCTTCAGCAAGATCACAGCCTCCAACATCTTTCAAGCAATTCCATCACATAAACCAAGCCGTTTGGGCTAGTGTAATTGTTTCTATCATTTAGTTTACCTTGCCTTGTGTCTGTTTATGTGACTGTACAGTCATTGTCACACCCACCATGTGTGTGTGTCGCCCTGTCATTTATGCCATTCATATATGTGTTTTATGTGTAAGTTGAATCACAGCAAACGTTCCTGCATATAGAGCATGTGTGCTGCAATATTCCACACACCACAATTATGTCTGTCATCCTTTTAAGAACGCACTTGTCTACCAACTTTTACTCCAGTGCAAACCACAATATAGCAAATTGCACATGTTTAATCATTTATTAAGCTGATTAGTCTTTGCAATACATTATTCTTATCATTCTTCCGTCATGCAGCTAGGCTACTTCCGTTATGCTTTCCATTCCACAATCTATAGTCTTAAAGAATTCAAATTCCTGCCGCGCGACATTCAGAGTCGCCTGCTTCACAACTCGTCTACAAGCACAGAGGTGCTTGACTCTGGTAACGTTATTTACATGTGGCAAGGGCAGCATATTTCTCCAGCAACTTCTTTAGGGTTTGGCTAGGACCACTGTAAGAGACCATTCTCTGCACTAAAGAGTCACAAGCATGTTTTTACAATGACAATGATTGCCACCATTCATGACACTTTTAAAGCCATCTGTGTTGAAAATCGTGGGCATGTCTCTAAGCAGCCATGTCTCAACACAGAGGATACTTCTCCAAAGCTCATCCATACCAGAGACATGAACTCTCTTCAGCAAGATCACAGCCTCCAACATCTTTCAAGCAATTCCATCACATAAACCAAGCCGTTTGGGCTAGTGTAATTGTTTCTATCATTTAGTTTACCTTGCCTTGTGTCTGTTTATGTGACTGTACAGTCATTGTCACACCCACCATGTGTGTGTGTCGCCCTGTCATTTATGCCATTCATATATGTGTTTTATGTGTAAGTTGAATGACAGCAAACGTTCCTGCATATAGAGCATGTGTGCTGCAATATTCCACACACCACAATTATGTCTGTCATCCTTTTAAGAACGCACTTGTCTACCAACTTTTACTCCAGTGCAAACCACAATATAGCAAAATACACGTGGCAAGCCATACATGACCCATGAGTAGTCCATATACTGTTCACTAATCATATTACTTATTACATTATATCCAGTCATCTTACAACAGTCCTCAGGACACGTATACTTCAAAAAAGATAATAATTATCATTGGTCATTCTACAAAAAGAAGAAAATGTGAAATGTATTCTCACTATACCTGTTCAGAACAGTTGGTAGACGTCAAAACTCATTACAAAGGCACAAACTTTATTAAAATGACAAACTTTAGAGGATAGAAAGTTACCACTATTTAATTTGTAAATGAACAAAAACGCACGAGTGGCGCTTTTGTTTGTATTTCTTTTGAATTTGTTGTGCCGTTGCCTTGGTAATATGCCTAAAGCCTAAGGGCACCGCCTCCTTTTGATTATTCTTTTTATAATCTACAAAATAAAACATTTCAGTCACATAAACACACATAGGGCAAGGTAAACTAAATGACACAAATAATTACACACATATTTAATCATTGTACATTATCATAACGAAATGCAGATCAATACCGAAGCCACGGGGGCTCATGGGTAAGTCGGGTAGTCCCCCATTCGACCGACGCAAATTACCCATAAAACCCGCCGCGGCTCCGGAATTGATATGTTTTACATTATAATTTATGTTGTACAAATATTATATACGTGTATAATCGTTTGTATCATTTATTTTACTTTGCCTCATGTCTGTTTATGTGACTGTACAGTCGTTGTGACTCCCGCCATGTGTGTGTGTCGCCAGGGACTTACCGCCCTTCAAATATCTTTTATGGCTAATTTAAATAAAGGCGGAGTCATCACGTTTTCACCGCGTGTTCTGCTATTTTTCAGTCACTACAATCAAGTCCGTCTCCCTTTTCATTTGTAAATGAACTAAAACGCACGAGTGGCTCTTTTGTTTGTATTTCTTTTCTATTTGTTGTGCTGTTGCCTTGGTAATATGCCTAAAGCCAAAGGGCACCACCTCCTTTTCATTATTCTTTTTATAATCTACAAAATAAAACATTTCAGCCGCGGCTCCGGTATTCATGTGTTTTACATTATGGTTATATTCTACAATTATTAAATACGTGTATAATTGTTTCTATCATTTAGTTTACCTTGCCTTGTGTCTGTTTATGTGACTCTACAGTCATTGTCACACCCACCATGTGTGTGTGTGTGTGTGTGTGTGTGTGTCGCACTGTCATTTATGCCATTCATATATGTGTTTTATGTGTAAGTTGAATCACAGCAAACGTTCCTGCATATAGAGCATGTGTGCTGCAATATTCCACACACCACAATTATGTCTGTCATCCTTTTAAGAACGCACTTGTCTACCAACTTTTACTCCAGTGCAAACCACAATATAGCAAATTGCACATGTTTAATCATTTATTAAGCTGATTAGTCTTTGCAATACATTATTCTTATCATTCTTCCGTCATGCAGCTAGGCTACTTCCGTTATGCTTTCCATTCCACAATCTATAGTCTTAAAGAATTCAAATTCCTGCCGCGCGACATTCAGAGTCGCCTGCTTCACAACTCGTCTACAAGCACAGAGGTGCTTGACTCTGGTAACGTTATTTACATGTGGCAAGGGCAGCATATTTCTCCAGCAACTTCTTTAGGGTTTGGCTAGGACCACTGTAAGAGACCATTCTCTGCACTAAAGAGTCACAAGCATGTTTTTACAATGACAATGATTGCCACCTTTCATGACACTTTTAAAGCCATCTGTGTTGAAAATCGTGGGCATGTCTCTAAGCAGCCATGTCTCAACACAGAGGATACTTCTCCAAAGCTCATCCATACCAGAGACATGAACTCTCTTCAGCAAGATCACAGCCTCCAACATCTTTCAAGCAATTCCATCACATAAACCAAGCCGTTTGGGCTAGTGTAATTGTTTCTATCATTTAGTTTACCTTGCCTTGTGTCTGTTTATGTGACTGTACAGTCATTGTCACACCCACCATGTGTGTGTGTCGCCCTGTCATTTATGCCATTCATATATGTGTTTTATGTGTAAGTTGAATGACAGCAAACGTTCCTGCATATAGAGCATGTGTGCTGCAATATTCCACACACCACAATTATGTCTGTCATCCTTTTAAGAACGCACTTGTCTACCAACTTTTACTCCAGTGCAAACCACAATATAGCAAAATACACGTGGCAAGCCATACATGACCCATGAGTAGTCCATATACTGTTCACTAATCATATTACTTATTACATTATATCCAGTCATCTTACAACAGTCCTCAGGACACGTATACTTCAAAAAAGATAATAATTATCATTGGTCATTCTACAAAAAGAAGAAAATGTGAAATGTATTCTCACTATACCTGTTCAGAACAGTTGGTAGACGTCAAAACTCATTACAAAGGCACAAACTTTATTAAAATGACAAACTTTAGAGGATAGAAAGTTACCACTATTTAATTTGTAAATGAACAAAAACGCACGAGTGGCGCTTTTGTTTGTATTTCTTTTGAATTTGTTGTGCCATTGCCTTGGTAATATGCCTAAAGCCTAAGGGCACCGCCTCCTTTTGATTATTCTTTTTATAATCTACAAAATAAAACATTTCAGTCACATAAACACACATAGGGCAAGGTAAACTAAATGACACAAATAATTACACACATATTTAATCATTGTACATTATCATAACGAAATGCAGATCAATACCGAAGCCACGGGGGCTCATGGGTAAGTCGGGTAGTCCCCCATTCGACCGACGCAAATTACCCATAAAACCTGCCGCGGCTCCGGAATTGATATGTTTACATTATATTTATGTTGTACACATATTATATACGTGTATAATTGTTTGTATCATTTAGTTTACTTTGCCTCGTGTCTGTTTATGTGACTGTACAGTCGTTGTGACTCCCGCCGTGTGTGTGTCGCCAGGGACTTACCGCCCTTCAAATATCTTTTATGGCTAATTTACATAAAGGCGGAGTCATCACGTTTTCACCGCGTGTTCTGCTATTTTTCAGTCACTACAATCAAGTCCGTCTCCCTTTTCATTTGTAAATGAACTAAAACGCACGAGTGGCTCTTTTTGTTTGTATTTCTTTTCTATTTGTTGTGCCGTTGCCTTGGTAATATGCCTAAAGCCAAAGGGCACCACCTCCTTTTCATTATTCTTTTTATAATCTACAAAATAAAACATTTCAGCCGCGGCTTCGGTATTGATGTGTTTTACATTATGGTTATATTCTACAATTATTAAATACGTGTATAATTGTTTCTATCATTTAGTTTACCTTGCCTTGTGTCTGTTTATGTGACTCTACAGTCATTGTCACACCCACCATGTGTGTGTGTGTGTGTGTGTGTGTGTCGCACTGTCATTTATGCCATTCATATATGTGTTTTATGTGTAAGTTGAATCACAGCAAACGTTCCTGCATATAGAGCATGTGTGCTGCAATATTCCACACACCACAATTATGTCTGTCATCCTTTTAAGAACGCACTTGTCTACCAACTTTTACTCCAGTGCAAACCACAATATAGCAAATTGCACATGTTTAATCATTTATTAAGCTGATTAGTCTTTGCAATACATTATTCTTATCATTCTTCCGTCATGCAGCTAGGCTACTTCCGTTATGCTTTCCATTGCACAATCTATAGTCTTAAAGAATTCAAATTCCTGCCGCGCGACATTCAGAGTCGCCTGCTTCACAACTCGTCTACAAGCACAGAGGTGCTTGACTCTGGTAACGTTATTTACATGTGGCAAGGGCAGCATATTTCTCCAGCAACTTCTTTAGGGTTTGGCTAAGACCACTGTAAGAGACCATTCTCTGCACTAAAGAGTCACAAGCATGTTTTTACAATGACAATGATTGCCACCTTTCATGACACTTTTAAAGCCATCTGTGTTGAAAATCGTGGGCATGTCTCTAAGCAGCCATGTCTCAACACAGAGGATACTTCTCCAAAGCTCATCCATACCAGAGACATGAACTCTCTTCAGCAAGATCACAGCCTCCAACATCTTTCAAGCAATTCCATCACATAAACCAAGCCGTTTGGGCTAGTGTAATTGTTTCTATCATTTAGTTTACCTTGCCTTGTGTCTGTTTATGTGACTGTACAGTCATTGTCACACCCACCATGTGTGTGTGTCGCCCTGTCATTTATGCCATTCATATATGTGTTTTATGTGTAAGTTGAATGACAGCAAACGTTCCTGCATATAGAGCATGTGTGCTGCAATATTCCACACACCACAATTATGTCTGTCATCCTTTTAAGAACGCACTTGTCTACCAACTTTTACTCCAGTGCAAACCACAATATAGCAAAATACACGTGGCAAGCCATACATGACCTATGAGTAGTCCATATACTGTTCACTAATCATATTACTTATTACATTATATCCAGTCATCTTACAACAGTCCTCAGGACACGTATACTTCAAAAAAGATAATAATTATCATTGGTCATTCTACAAAAAGAAGAAAATGTGAAATGTATTCTCACTATACCTGTTCAGAACAGTTGGTAGACGTCAAAACTCATTACAAAGGCACAAACTTTATTAAAATGACAAACTTTAGAGGATAGAAAGTTACCACTATTTAATTTGTAAATGAACAAAAACGCACGAGTGGCGCTTTTGTTTGTATTTCTTTTGAATTTGTTGTGCCGTTGCCTTGGTAATATGCCTAAAGCCTAAGGGCACCGCCTCCTTTTGATTATTCTTTTTATAATCTACAAAATAAAACATTTCAGTCACATAAACACACATAGGGCAAGGTAAACTAAATGACACAAATAATTACACACATATTTAATCATTGTACATTATCATAACGAAATGCAGATCAATACCGAAGCCACGGGGGCTCATGGGTAAGTCGGGTAGTCCCCCATTCGACCGACGCAAATTACCCATAAAACCCGCCGCGGCTCCGGAATTGATATGTTTTACATTATAATTTATGTTGTACAAATATTATATACGTGTATAATCGTTTGTATCATTTATTTTACTTTGCCTCATGTCTGTTTATGTGACTGTACAGTCGTTGTGACTCCCGCCATGTGTGTGTGTCGCCAGGGACTTACCGCCCTTCAAATATCTTTTATGGCTAATTTAAATAAAGGCGGAGTCATCACGTTTTCACCGCGTGTTCTGCTATTTTTCAGTCACTACAATCAAGTCCGTCTCCCTTTTCATTTGTAAATGAACTAAAACGCACGAGTGGCTCTTTTGTTTGTATTTCTTTTCTATTTGTTGTGCTGTTGCCTTGGTAATATGCCTAAAGCCAAAGGGCACCACCTCCTTTTCATTATTCTTTTTATAATCTACAAAATAAAACATTTCAGCCGCGGCTCCGGTATTCATGTGTTTTACATTATGGTTATATTCTACAATTATTAAATACGTGTATAATTGTTTCTATCATTTAGTTTACCTTGCCTTGTGTCTGTTTATGTGACTCTACAGTCATTGTCACACCCACCATGTGTGTGTGTGTGTGTGTGTGTGTGTGTCGCACTGTCATTTATGCCATTCATATATGTGTTTTATGTGTAAGTTGAATCACAGCAAACGTTCCTGCATATAGAGCATGTGTGCTGCAATATTCCACACACCACAATTATGTCTGTCATCCTTTTAAGAACGCACTTGTCTACCAACTTTTACTCCAGTGCAAACCACAATATAGCAAATTGCACATGTTTAATCATTTATTAAGCTGATTAGTCTTTGCAATACATTATTCTTATCATTCTTCCGTCATGCAGCTAGGCTACTTCCGTTATGCTTTCCATTCCACAATCTATAGTCTTAAAGAATTCAAATTCCTGCCGCGCGACATTCAGAGTCGCCTGCTTCACAACTCGTCTACAAGCACAGAGGTGCTTGACTCTGGTAACGTTATTTACATGTGGCAAGGGCAGCATATTTCTCCAGCAACTTCTTTAGGGTTTGGCTAGGACCACTGTAAGAGACCATTCTCTGCACTAAAGAGTCACAAGCATGTTTTTACAATGACAATGATTGCCACCATTCATGACACTTTTAAAGCCATCTGTGTTGAAAATCGTGGGCATGTCTCTAAGCAGCCATGTCTCAACACAGAGGATACTTCTCCAAAGCTCATCCATACCAGAGACATGAACTCTCTTCAGCAAGATCACAGCCTCCAACATCTTTCAAGCAATTCCATCACATAAACCAAGCCGTTTGGGCTAGTGTAATTGTTTCTATCATTTAGTTTACCTTGCCTTGTGTCTGTTTATGTGACTGTACAGTCATTGTCACACCCACCATGTGTGTGTGTCGCCCTGTCATTTATGCCATTCATATATGTGTTTTATGTGTAAGTTGAATCACAGCAAACGTTCCTGCATATAGAGCATGTGTGCTGCAATATTCCACACACCACAATTATGTCTGTCATCCTTTTAAGAACGCACTTGTCTACCAACTTTTACTCCAGTGCAAACCACAATATAGCAAAATACACGTGGCAAGCCATACATGACCCATGAGTAGTCCATATACTGTTCACTAATCATATTACTTATTACATTATATCCAGTCATCTTACAACAGTCCTCAGGACACGTATACTTCAAAAAAGATAATAATTATCATTGGTCATTCTACAAAAAGAAGAAAATGTGAAATGTATTCTCACTATACCTGTTCAGAACAGTTGGTAGACGTCAAAACTCATTACAAAGGCACAAACTTTATTAAAATGACAAACTTTAGAGGATAGAAAGTTACCACTATTTAATTTGTAAATGAACAAAAACGCACGAGTGGCGCTTTTGTTTGTATTTCTTTTGAATTTGTTGTGCCGTTGCCTTGGTAATATGCCTAAAGCCTAAGGGCACCGCCTCCTTTTGATTATTCTTTTTATAATCTACAAAATAAAACATTTCAGTCACATAAACACACATAGGGCAAGGTAAACTAAATGACACAAATAATTACACACATATTTAATCATTGTACATTATCATAACGAAATGCAGATCAATACCGAAGCCACGGGTGCTCATGGGTAAGTCGGGTAGTCCCCCATTCGACCGACGCAAATTACCCATAAAACCCGCCGCGGCTCCGGAATTGATATGTTTACATTATATTTATGTTGTACAAATATTATATACGTGTATAATTGTTTGTATCATTTAGTTTACTTTGCCTCGTGTCTGTTTATGTGACTGTACAGTCGTTGTGACTCCCGCCATGTGTGTGTGTCGCCAGGGACTTACCGCCCTTCAAATATCTTTTATGGCTAATTTAAATAAAGGCGGAGTCATCACGTTTTCACCGCGTGTTCTGCTATTTTTCAGTCACTACAATCAAGTCCGTCTCCCTTTTCATTTGTAAATGAACTAAAACGCACGAGTGGCTCTTTTGTTTGTATTTCTTTTCTATTTGTTGTGCTGTTGCCTTGGTAATTTGCCTAAAGCCAAAGGGCACCACCTCCTTTTCATTATTCTTTTTATAATCTACAAAATAAAACATTTCAGTCACATAAACACACATAGGGCAAGGTAAACTAAATGACACAAATAATTACACACATATTTAATCATTGTACATTATCATAACGAAATGCAGATCAATACCGAAGCCACGGGGGCTCATGGGTAAGTCGGGTAGTCCCCCATTCGACCGACGCAAATTACCCATAAAACCTGCCGCGGCTCCGGAATTGATATGTTTACATTATATTTATGTTGTACAAATATTATATACGTGTATAATTGTTTGTATCATTTAGTTTACTTTGCCTCGTGTCTGTTTATGTGACTGTACAGTCGTTGTGACTCCCGCCGTGTGTGTGTCGCCAGGGACTTACCGCCCTTCAAATATCTTTTATGGCTAATTTACATAAAGGCGGAGTCATCACGTTTTCACCGTGTGTTCTGCTATTTTTCAGTCACTACAATCAAGTCCGTCTCCCTTTTCATTTGTAAATGAACTAAAACGCACGAGTGGCTCTTTTTGTTTGTATTTCTTTTCTATTTGTTGTGCCGTTGCCTTGGTAATATGCCTAAAGCCAAAGGGCACCACCTCCTTTTCATTATTCTTTTTATAATCTACAAAATAAAACATTTCAGCCGCGGCTCCGGTATTCATGTGTTTTACATTATGGTTATATTCTACAATTATTAAATACGTGTATAATTGTTTCTATCATTTAGTTTACCTTGCCTTGTGTCTGTTTATGTGACTCTACAGTCATTGTCACACCCACCATGTGTGTGTGTGTGTGTGTGTGTGTGTCGCACTGTCATTTATGCCATTCATATATGTGTTTTATGTGTAAGTTGAATCACAGCAAACGTTCCTGCATATAGAGCATGTGTGCTGCAATATTCCACACACCACAATTATGTCTGTCATCCTTTTAAGAACGCACTTGTCTACCAACTTTTACTCCAGTGCAAACCACAATATAGCAAATTGCACATGTTTAATCATTTATTAAGCTGATTAGTCTTTGCAATACATTATTCTTATCATTCTTCCGTCATGCAGCTAGGCTACTTCCGTTATGCTTTCCATTCCACAATCTATAGTCTTAAAGAATTCAAATTCCTGCCGCGCGACATTCAGAGTCGCCTGCTTCACAACTCGTCTACAAGCACAGAGGTGCTTGACTCTGGTAACGTTATTTACATGTGGCAAGGGCAGCATATTTCTCCAGCAACTTCTTTAGGGTTTGGCTAGGACCACTGTAAGAGACCATTCTCTGCACTAAAGAGTCACAAGCATGTTTTTACAATGACAATGATTGCCACCTTTCATGACACTTTTAAAGCCATCTGTGTTGAAAATCGTGGGCATGTCTCTAAGCAGCCATGTCTCAACACAGAGGATACTTCTCCAAAGCTCATCCATACCAGAGACATGAACTCTCTTCAGCAAGATCACAGCCTCCAACATCTTTCAAGCAATTCCATCACATAAACCAAGCCGTTTGGGCTAGTGTAATTGTTTCTATCATTTAGTTTACCTTGCCTTGTGTCTGTTTATGTGACTGTACAGTCATTGTCACACCCACCATGTGTGTGTGTCGCCCTGTCATTTATGCCATTCATATATGTGTTTTATGTGTAAGTTGAATCACAGCAAACGTTCCTGCATATAGAGCATGTGTGCTGCAATATTCCACACACCACAATTATGTCTGTCATCCTTTTAAGAACGCACTTGTCTACCAACTTTTACTCCAGTGCAAACCACAATATAGCAAAATACACGTGGCAAGCCATACATGACCCATGAGTAGTCCATATACTGTTCACTAATCATATTACTTATTACATTATATCCAGTCATCTTACAACAGTCCTCAGGACACGTATACTTCAAAAAAGATAATAATTATCATTGGTCATTCTACAAAAAGAAGAAAATGTGAAATGTATTCTCACTATACCTGTTCAGAACAGTTGGTAGACGTCAAAACTCATTACAAAGGCACAAACTTTATTAAAATGACAAACTTTAGAGGATAGAAAGTTACCACTATTTAATTTGTAAATGAACAAAAACGCACGAGTGGCGCTTTTGTTTGTATTTCTTTTGAATTTGTTGTGCCGTTGCCTTGGTAATATGCCTAAAGCCTAAGGGCACCGCCTCCTTTTGATTATTCTTTTTATAATCTACAAAATAAAACATTTCAGTCACATAAACACACATAGGGCAAGGTAAACTAAATGACACAAATAATTACACACATATTTAATCATTGTACATTATCATAACGAAATGCAGATCAATACCGAAGCCACGGGGGCTCATGGGTAAGTCGGGTAGTCCCCCATTCGACCGACGCAAATTACCCATAAAACCCGCCGCGGCTCCGGAATTGATATGTTTTACATTATAATTTATGTTGTACAAATATTATATACGTGTATAATCGTTTGTATCATTTATTTTACTTTGCCTCATGTCTGTTTATGTGACTGTACAGTCGTTGTGACTCCCGCCATGTGTGTGTGTCGCCAGGGACTTACCGCCCTTCAAATATCTTTTATGGCTAATTTAAATAAAGGCGGACTCATCACGTTTTCACCGCGTGTTCTGCTATTTTTCAGTCACTACAATCAAGTCCGTCTCCCTTTTCATTTGTAAATGAACTAAAACGCACGAGTGGCTCTTTTGTTTGTATTTCTTTTCTATTTGTTGTGCTGTTGCCTTGGTAATATGCCTAAAGCCAAAGGGCACCACCTCCTTTTCATTATTCTTTTTATAATCTACAAAATAAAACATTTCAGTCACATAAACACACATAGGGCAAGGTAAACTAAATGACACAAATAATTACACACATATTTAATCATTGTACATTATCATAACGAAATGCAGATCAATACCGAAGCCACGGGGGCTCATGGGTAAGTCGGGTAGTCCCCCATTCGACCGACGCAAATTACCCATAAAACCTGCCGCGGCTCCGGAATTGATATGTTTACATTATATTTATGTTGTACACATATTATATACGTGTATAATTGTTTGTATCATTTAGTTTACTTTGCCTCGTGTCTGTTTATGTGACTGTACAGTCGTTGTGACTCCCGCCGTGTGTGTGTCGCCAGGGACTTACCGCCCTTCAAATATCTTTTATGGCTAATTTACATAAAGGCGGAGTCATCACGTTTTCACCGCGTGTTCTGCTATTTTTCAGTCACTACAATCAAGTCCGTCTCCCTTTTCATTTGTAAATGAACTAAAACGCACGAGTGGCTCTTTTTGTTTGTATTTCTTTTCTATTTGTTGTGCCGTTGCCTTGGTAATATGCCTAAAGCCAAAGGGCACCACCTCCTTTTCATTATTCTTTTTATAATCTACAAAATAAAACATTTCAGCCGCGGCTTCGGTATTGATGTGTTTTACATTATGGTTATATTCTACAATTATTAAATACGTGTATAATTGTTTCTATCATTTAGTTTACCTTGCCTTGTGTCTGTTTATGTGACTCTACAGTCATTGTCACACCCACCATGTGTGTGTGTGTGTGTGTGTGTGTGTCGCACTGTCATTTATGCCATTCATATATGTGTTTTATGTGTAAGTTGAATCACAGCAAACGTTCCTGCATATAGAGCATGTGTGCTGCAATATTCCACACACCACAATTATGTCTGTCATCCTTTTAAGAACGCACTTGTCTACCAACTTTTACTCCAGTGCAAACCACAATATAGCAAATTGCACATGTTTAATCATTTATTAAGCTGATTAGTCTTTGCAATACATTATTCTTATCATTCTTCCGTCATGCAGCTAGGCTACTTCCGTTATGCTTTCCATTGCACAATCTATAGTCTTAAAGAATTCAAATTCCTGCCGCGCGACATTCAGAGTCGCCTGCTTCACAACTCGTCTACAAGCACAGAGGTGCTTGACTCTGGTAACGTTATTTACATGTGGCAAGGGCAGCATATTTCTCCAGCAACTTCTTTAGGGTTTGGCTAGGACCACTGTAAGAGACCATTCTCTGCACTAAAGAGTCACAAGCATGTTTTTACAATGACAATGATTGCCACCTTTCATGACACTTTTAAAGCCATCTGTGTTGAAAATCGTGGGCATGTCTCTAAGCAGCCATGTCTCAACACAGAGGATACTTCTCCAAAGCTCATCCATACCAGAGACATGAACTCTCTTCAGCAAGATCACAGCCTCCAACATCTTTCAAGCAATTCCATCACATAAACCAAGCCGTTTGGGCTAGTGTAATTGTTTCTATCATTTAGTTTACCTTGCCTTGTGTCTGTTTATGTGACTGTACAGTCATTGTCACACCCACCATGTGTGTGTGTCGCCCTGTCATTTATGCCATTCATATATGTGTTTTATGTGTAAGTTGAATCACAGCAAACGTTCCTGCATATAGAGCATGTGTGCTGCAATATTCCACACACCACAATTATGTCTGTCATCCTTTTAAGAACGCACTTGTCTACCAACTTTTACTCCAGTGCAAACCACAATATAGCAAATTGCACATGTTTAATCATTTATTAAGCTGATTAGTCTTTGCAATACATTATTCTTATCATTCTTCCGTCATGCAGCTAGGCTACTTCCGTTATGCTTTCCATTCCACAATCTATAGTCTTAAAGAATTCAAATTCCTGCCGCGCGACATTCAGAGTCGCCTGCTTCACAACTCGTCTACAAGCACAGAGGTGCTTGACTCTGGTAACGTTATTTACATGTGGCAAGGGCAGCATATTTCTCCAGCAACTTCTTTAGGGTTTGGCTAGGACCACTGTAAGAGACCATTCTCTGCACTAAAGAGTCACAAGCATGTTTTTACAATGACAATGATTGCCACCATTCATGACACTTTTAAAGCCATCTGTGTTGAAAATCGTGGGCATGTCTCTAAGCAGCCATGTCTCAACACAGAGGATACTTCTCCAAAGCTCATCCATACCAGAGACATGAACTCTCTTCAGCAAGATCACAGCCTCCAACATCTTTCAAGCAATTCCATCACATAAACCAAGCCGTTTGGGCTAGTGTAATTGTTTCTATCATTTAGTTTACCTTGCCTTGTGTCTGTTTATGTGACTGTACAGTCATTGTCACACCCACCATGTGTGTGTGTCGCCCTGTCATTTATGCCATTCATATATGTGTTTTATGTGTAAGTTGAATGACAGCAAACGTTCCTGCATATAGAGCATGTGTGCTGCAATATTCCACACACCACAATTATGTCTGTCATCCTTTTAAGAACGCACTTGTCTACCAACTTTTACTCCAGTGCAAACCACAATATAGCAAAATACACGTGGCAAGCCATACATGACCCATGAGTAGTCCATATACTGTTCACTAATCATATTACTTATTACATTATATCCAGTCATCTTACAACAGTCCTCAGGACACGTATACTTCAAAAAAGATAATAATTATCATTGGTCATTCTACAAAAAGAAGAAAATGTGAAATGTATTCTCACTATACCTGTTCAGAACAGTTGGTAGACGTCAAAACTCATTACAAAGGCACAAACTTTATTAAAATGACAAACTTTAGAGGATAGAAAGTTACCACTATTTAATTTGTAAATGAACAAAAACGCACGAGTGGCGCTTTTGTTTGTATTTCTTTTGAATTTGTTGTGCCGTTGCCTTGGTAATATGCCTAAAGCCTAAGGGCACCGCCTCCTTTTGATTATTCTTTTTATAATCTACAAAATAAAACATTTCAGTCACATAAACACACATAGGGCAAGGTAAACTAAATGACACAAATAATTACACACATATTTAATCATTGTACATTATCATAACGAAATGCAGATCAATACCGAAGCCACGGGGGCTCATGGGTAAGTCGGGTAGTCCCCCATTCGACCGACGCAAATTACCCATAAAACCCGCCGCGGCTCCGGAATTGATATGTTTTACATTATAATTTATGTTGTACAAATATTATATACGTGTATAATCGTTTGTATCATTTATTTTACTTTGCCTCATGTCTGTTTATGTGACTGTACAGTCGTTGTGACTCCCGCCATGTGTGTGTGTCGCCAGGGACTTACCGCCCTTCAAATATCTTTTATGGCTAATTTAAATAAAGGCGGAGTCATCACGTTTTCACCGCGTGTTCTGCTATTTTTCAGTCACTACAATCAAGTCCGTCTCCCTTTTCATTTGTAAATGAACTAAAACGCACGAGTGGCTCTTTTGTTTGTATTTCTTTTCTATTTGTTGTGCTGTTGCCTTGGTAATATGCCTAAAGCCAAAGGGCACCACCTCCTTTTCATTATTCTTTTTATAATCTACAAAATAAAACATTTCAGCCGCGGCTCCGGTATTCATGTGTTTTACATTATGGTTATATTCTACAATTATTAAATACGTGTATAATTGTTTCTATCATTTAGTTTACCTTGCCTTGTGTCTGTTTATGTGACTCTACAGTCATTGTCACACCCACCATGTGTGTGTGTGTGTGTGTGTGTGTGTGTCGCACTGTCATTTATGCCATTCATATATGTGTTTTATGTGTAAGTTGAATCACAGCAAACGTTCCTGCATATAGAGCATGTGTGCTGCAATATTCCACACACCACAATTATGTCTGTCATCCTTTTAAGAACGCACTTGTCTACCAACTTTTACTCCAGTGCAAACCACAATATAGCAAATTGCACATGTTTAATCATTTATTAAGCTGATTAGTCTTTGCAATACATTATTCTTATCATTCTTCCGTCATGCAGCTAGGCTACTTCCGTTATGCTTTCCATTCCACAATCTATAGTCTTAAAGAATTCAAATTCCTGCCGCGCGACATTCAGAGTCGCCTGCTTCACAACTCGTCTACAAGCACAGAGGTGCTTGACTCTGGTAACGTTATTTACATGTGGCAAGGGCAGCATATTTCTCCAGCAACTTCTTTAGGGTTTGGCTAGGACCACTGTAAGAGACCATTCTCTGCACTAAAGAGTCACAAGCATGTTTTTACAATGACAATGATTGCCACCATTCATGACACTTTTAAAGCCATCTGTGTTGAAAATCGTGGGCATGTCTCTAAGCAGCCATGTCTCAACACAGAGGATACTTCTCCAAAGCTCATCCATACCAGAGACATGAACTCTCTTCAGCAAGATCACAGCCTCCAACATCTTTCAAGCAATTCCATCACATAAACCAAGCCGTTTGGGCTAGTGTAATTGTTTCTATCATTTAGTTTACCTTGCCTTGTGTCTGTTTATGTGACTGTACAGTCATTGTCACACCCACCATGTGTGTGTGTCGCCCTGTCATTTATGCCATTCATATATGTGTTTTATGTGTAAGTTGAATGACAGCAAACGTTCCTGCATATAGAGCATGTGTGCTGCAATATTCCACACACCACAATTATGTCTGTCATCCTTTTAAGAACGCACTTGTCTACCAACTTTTACTCCAGTGCAAACCACAATATAGCAAAATACACGTGGCAAGCCATACATGACCCATGAGTAGTCCATATACTGTTCACTAATCATATTACTTATTACATTATATCCAGTCATCTTACAACAGTCCTCAGGACACGTATACTTCAAAAAAGATAATAATTATCATTGGTCATTCTACAAAAAGAAGAAAATGTGAAATGTATTCTCACTATACCTGTTCAGAACAGTTGGTAGACGTCAAAACTCATTACAAAGGCACAAACTTTATTAAAATGACAAACTTTAGAGGATAGAAAGTTACCACTATTTAATTTGTAAATGAACAAAAACGCACGAGTGGCGCTTTTGTTTGTATTTCTTTTGAATTTGTTGTGCCGTTGCCTTGGTAATATGCCTAAAGCCTAAGGGCACCGCCTCCTTTTGATTATTCTTTTTATAATCTACAAAATAAAACATTTCAGTCACATAAACACACATAGGGCAAGGTAAACTAAATGACACAAATAATTACACACATATTTAATCATTGTACATTATCATAACGAAATGCAGATCAATACCGAAGCCACGGGGGCTCATGGGTAAGTCGGGTAGTCCCCCATTCGACCGACGCAAATTACCCATAAAACCCGCCGCGGCTCCGGAATTGATATGTTTTACATTATAATTTATGTTGTACAAATATTATATACGTGTATAATCGTTTGTATCATTTACTTTACTTTGCCTCATGTCTGTTTATGTGACTGTACAGTCGTTGTGACTCCCGCCATGTGTGTGTGTCGCCAGGGACTTACCGCCCTTCAAATATCTTTTATGGCTAATTTAAATAAAGGCGGAGTCATCACGTTTTCACCGCGTGTTCTGCTATTTTTCAGTCACTACAATCAAGTCCGTCTCCCTTTTCATTTGTAAATGAACTAAAACGCACGAGTGGCTCTTTTGTTTGTATTTCTTTTCTATTTGTTGTGCTGTTGCCTTGGTAATATGCCTAAAGCCAAAGGGCACCACCTCCTTTTCATTATTCTTTTTATAATCTACAAAATAAAACATTTCAGTCACATAAACACACATAGGGCAAGGTAAACTAAATGACACAAATAATTACACACATATTTAATCATTGTACATTATCATAACGAAATGCAGATCAATACCGAAGCCACGGGGGCTCATGGGTAAGTCGGGTAGTCCCCCATTCGACCGACGCAAATTACCCATAAAACCTGCCGCGGCTCCGGAATTGATATGTTTACATTATATTTATGTTGTACACATATTATATACGTGTATAATTGTTTGTATCATTTAGTTTACTTTGCCTCGTGTCTGTTTATGTGACTGTACAGTCGTTGTGACTCCCGCCGTGTGTGTGTCGCCAGGGACTTACCGCCCTTCAAATATCTTTTATGGCTAATTTACATAAAGGCGGAGTCATCACGTTTTCACCGCGTGTTCTGCTATTTTTCAGTCACTACAATCAAGTCCGTCTCCCTTTTCATTTGTAAATGAACTAAAACGCACGAGTGGCTCTTTTGTTTGTATTTCTTTTCTATTTGTTGTGCTGTTGCCTTGGTAATATGCCTAAAGCCAAAGGGCACCACCTCCTTTTCATTATTCTTTTTATAATCTACAAAATAAAACATTTCAGCCGCGGCTCCGGTATTCATGTGTTTTACATTATGGTTATATTCTACAATTATTAAATACGTGTATAATTGTTTCTATCATTTAGTTTACCTTGCCTTGTGTCTGTTTATGTGACTCTACAGTCATTGTCACACCCACCATGTGTGTGTGTGTGTGTGTGTGTGTGTGTCGCACTGTCATTTATGCCATTCATATATGTGTTTTATGTGTAAGTTGAATCACAGCAAACGTTCCTGCATATAGAGCATGTGTGCTGCAATATTCCACACACCACAATTATGTCTGTCATCCTTTTAAGAACGCACTTGTCTACCAACTTTTACTCCAGTGCAAACCACAATATAGCAAATTGCACATGTTTAATCATTTATTAAGCTGATTAGTCTTTGCAATACATTATTCTTATCATTCTTCCGTCATGCAGCTAGGCTACTTCCGTTATGCTTTCCATTCCACAATCTATAGTCTTAAAGAATTCAAATTCCTGCCGCGCGACATTCAGAGTCGCCTGCTTCACAACTCGTCTACAAGCACAGAGGTGCTTGACTCTGGTAACGTTATTTACATGTGGCAAGGGCAGCATATTTCTCCAGCAACTTCTTTAGGGTTTGGCTAGGACCACTGTAAGAGACCATTCTCTGCACTAAAGAGTCACAAGCATGTTTTTACAATGACAATGATTGCCACCTTTCATGACACTTTTAAAGCCATCTGTGTTGAAAATCGTGGGCATGTCTCTAAGCAGCCATGTCTCAACACAGAGGATACTTCTCCAAAGCTCATCCATACCAGAGACATGAACTCTCTTCAGCAAGATCACAGCCTCCAACATCTTTCAAGCAATTCCATCACATAAACCAAGCCGTTTGGGCTAGTGTAATTGTTTCTATCATTTAGTTTACCTTGCCTTGTGTCTGTTTATGTGACTGTACAGTCATTGTCACACCCACCATGTGTGTGTGTCGCCCTGTCATTTATGCCATTCATATATGTGTTTTATGTGTAAGTTGAATGACAGCAAACGTTCCTGCATATAGAGCATGTGTGCTGCAATATTCCACACACCACAATTATGTCTGTCATCCTTTTAAGAACGCACTTGTCTACCAACTTTTACTCCAGTGCAAACCACAATATAGCAAAATACACGTGGCAAGCCATACATGACCCATGAGTAGTCCATATACTGTTCACTAATCATATTACTTATTACATTATATCCAGTCATCTTACAACAGTCCTCAGGACACGTATACTTCAAAAAAGATAATAATGATCATTGGTCATTCTACAAAAAGAAGAAAATGTGAAATGTATTCTCACTATACCTGTTCAGAAAAGTTGGTAGACGTCAAAACTCATTACAAAGGCACAAACTTTATTAAAATGACAAACTTTAGAGGATAGAAAGTTACCACTATTTAATTTGTAAATGAACAAAAACGCACGAGTGGCGCTTTTGTTTGTATTTCTTTTGAATTTGTTGTGCCGTTGCCTTGGTAATATGCCTAAAGCCTAAGGGCACCGCCTCCTTTTGATTATTCTTTTTATAATCTACAAAATAAAACATTTCAGTCACATAAACACACATAGGGCAAGGTAAACTAAATGACACAAATAATTACACACATATTTAATCATTGTACATTATCATAACGAAATGCAGATCAATACCGAAGCCACGGGGGCTCATGGGTAAGTCGGGTAGTCCCCCATTCGACCGACGCAAATTACCCATAAAACCCGCCGCGGCTCCGGAATTGATATGTTTTACATTATAATTTATGTTGTACAAATATTATATACGTGTATAATCGTTTGTATCATTTACTTTACTTTGCCTCATGTCTGTTTATGTGACTGTACAGTCGTTGTGACTCCCGCCATGTGTGTGTGTCGCCAGGGACTTACCGCCCTTCAAATATCTTTTATGGCTAATTTAAATAAAGGCGGAGTCATCACGTTTTCACCGCGTGTTCTGCTATTTTTCAGTCACTACAATCAAGTCCGTCTCCCTTTTCATTTGTAAATGAACTAAAACGCACGAGTGGCTCTTTTGTTTGTATTTCTTTTCTATTTGTTGTGCTGTTGCCTTGGTAATATGCCTAAAGCCAAAGGGCACCGCCTCCTTTTCATTATTCTTTTTATAATCTACAAAATAAAACATTTCAGTCACATAAACACACATAGGGCAAGGTAAACTAAATGACACAAATAATTACACACATATTTAATCATTGTACAATATCATAACGAAATGCAGATCAATACCGAAGCCACGGGGGCTCATGGGTAAGTCGGGTAGTCCCCCATTCGACCGACGCAAATTACCCATAAAACCTGCCGCGGCTCCGGAATTGATATGTTTACATTATATTTATGTTGTACACATATTATATACGTGTATAATTGTTTGTATCATTTAGTTTACTTTGCCTCGTGTCTGTTTATGTGACTGTACAGTCGTTGTGACTCCCGCCGTGTGTGTGTCGCCAGGGACTTACCGCCCTTCAAATATCTTTTATGGCTAATTTACATAAAGGCGGAGTCATCACGTTTTCACCGCGTGTTCTGCTATTTTTCAGTCACTACAATCAAGTCCGTCTCCCTTTTCATTTGTAAATGAACTAAAACGCACGAGTGGCTCTTTTTGTTTGTATTTCTTTTCTATTTGTTGTGCCGTTGCCTTGGTAATATGCCTAAAGCCAAAGGGCACCACCTCCTTTTCATTATTCTTTTTATAATCTACAAAATAAAACATTTCAGCCGCGGCTTCGGTATTCATGTGTTTTACATTATGGTTATATTCTACAATTATTAAATACGTGTATAATTGTTTCTATCATTTAGTTTACCTTGCCTTGTGTCTGTTTATGTGACTCTACAGTCATTGTCACACCCACCATGTGTGTGTGTGTGTGTGTGTGTGTGTCGCACTGTCATTTATGCCATTCATATATGTGTTTTATGTGTAAGTTGAATCACAGCAAACGTTCCTGCATATAGAGCATGTGTGCTGCAATATTCCACACACCACAATTATGTCTGTCATCCTTTTAAGAACGCACTTGTCTACCAACTTTTACTCCAGTGCAAACCACAATATAGCAAATTGCACATGTTTAATCATTTATTAAGCTGATTAGTCTTTGCAATACATTATTCTTATCATTCTTCCGTCATGCAGCTAGGCTACTTCCGTTATGCTTTCCATTGCACAATCTATAGTCTTAAAGAATTCAAATTCCTGCCGCGCGACATTCAGAGTCGCCTGCTTCACAACTCGTCTACAAGCACAGAGGTGCTTGACTCTGGTAACGTTATTTACATGTGGCAAGGGCAGCATATTTCTCCAGCAACTTCTTTAGGGTTTGGCTAGGACCACTGTAAGAGACCATTCTCTGCACTAAAGAGTCACAAGCATGTTTTTACAATGACAATGATTGCCACCATTCATGACACTTTTAAAGCCATCTGTGTTGAAAATCGTGGGCATGTCTCTAAGCAGCCATGTCTCAACACAGAGGATACTTCTCCAAAGCTCATCCATACCAGAGACATGAACTCTCTTCAGCAAGATCACAGCCTCCAACATCTTTCAAGCAATTCCATCACATAAACCAAGCCGTTTGGGCTAGTGTAATTGTTTCTATCATTTAGTTTACCTTGCCTTGTGTCTGTTTATGTGACTGTACAGTCATTGTCACACCCACCATGTGTGTGTGTCGCCCTGTCATTTATGCCATTCATATATGTGTTTTATGTGTAAGTTGAATCACAGCAAACGTTCCTGCATATAGAGCATGTGTGCTGCAATATTCCACACACCACAATTATGTCTGTCATCCTTTTAAGAACGCACTTGTCTACCAACTTTTACTCCAGTGCAAACCACAATATAGCAAAATACACGTGGCAAGCCATACATGACCCATGAGTAGTCCATATACTGTTCACTAATCATATTACTTATTACATTATATCCAGTCATCTTACAACAGTCCTCAGGACACGTATACTTCAAAAAAGATAATAATTATCATTGGTCATTCTACAAAAAGAAGAAAATGTGAAATGTATTCTCACTATACCTGTTCAGAACAGTTGGTAGACGTCAAAACTCATTACAAAGGCACAAACTTTATTAAAATGACAAACTTTAGAGGATAGAAAGTTACCACTATTTAATTTGTAAATGAACAAAAACGCACGAGTGGCGCTTTTGTTTGTATTTCTTTTGAATTTGTTGTGCCGTTGCCTTGGTAATATGCCTAAAGCCTAAGGGCACCGCCTCCTTTTGATTATTCTTTTTATAATCTACAAAATAAAACATTTCAGTCACATAAACACACATAGGGCAAGGTAAACTAAATGACACAAATAATTACACACATATTTAATCATTGTACATTATCATAACGAAATGCAGATCAATACCGAAGCCACGGGGGCTCATGGGTAAGTCGGGTAGTCCCCCATTCGACCGACGCAAATTACCCATAAAACCCGCCGCGGCTCCGGAATTGATATGTTTTACATTATAATTTATGTTGTACAAATATTATATACGTGTATAATCGTTTGTATCATTTACTTTACTTTGCCTCATGTCTGTTTATGTGACTGTACAGTCGTTGTGACTCCCGCCATGTGTGTGTGTCGCCAGGGACTTACCGCCCTTCAAATATCTTTTATGGCTAATTTAAATAAAGGCGGAGTCATCACGTTTTCACCGCGTGTTCTGCTATTTTTCAGTCACTACAATCAAGTCCGTCTCCCTTTTCATTTGTAAATGAACTAAAACGCACGAGTGGCTCTTTTGTTTGTATTTCTTTTCTATTTGTTGTGCTGTTGCCTTGGTAATATGCCTAAAGCCAAAGGGCACCACCTCCTTTTCATTATTCTTTTTATAATCTACAAAATAAAACATTTCAGTCACATAAACACACATAGGGCAAGGTAAACTAAATGACACAAATAATTACACACATATTTAATCATTGTACATTATCATAACGAAATGCAGATCAATACCGAAGCCACGGGGGCTCATGGGTAAGTCGGGTAGTCCCCCATTCGACCGACGCAAATTACCCATAAAACCTGCCGCGGCTCCGGAATTGATATGTTTACATTATATTTATGTTGTACACATATTATATACGTGTATAATTGTTTGTATCATTTAGTTTACTTTGCCTCGTGTCTGTTTATGTGACTGTACAGTCGTTGTGACTCCCGCCGTGTGTGTGTCGCCAGGGACTTACCGCCCTTCAAATATCTTTTATGGCTAATTTACATAAAGGCGGAGTCATCACGTTTTCACCGCGTGTTCTGCTATTTTTCAGTCACTACAATCAAGTCCGTCTCCCTTTTCATTTGTAAATGAACTAAAACGCACGAGTGGCTCTTTTGTTTGTATTTCTTTTCTATTTGTTGTGCTGTTGCCTTGGTAATATGCCTAAAGCCAAAGGGCACCACCTCCTTTTCATTATTCTTTTTATAATCTACAAAATAAAACATTTCAGCCGCGGCTCCGGTATTCATGTGTTTTACATTATGGTTATATTCTACAATTATTAAATACGTGTATAATTGTTTCTATCATTTAGTTTACCTTGCCTTGTGTCTGTTTATGTGACTCTACAGTCATTGTCACACCCACCATGTGTGTGTGTGTGTGTGTGTGTGTGTGTCGCACTGTCATTTATGCCATTCATATATGTGTTTTATGTGTAAGTTGAATCACAGCAAACGTTCCTGCATATAGAGCATGTGTGCTGCAATATTCCACACACCACAATTATGTCTGTCATCCTTTTAAGAACGCACTTGTCTACCAACTTTTACTCCAGTGCAAACCACAATATAGCAAATTGCACATGTTTAATCATTTATTAAGCTGATTAGTCTTTGCAATACATTATTCTTATCATTCTTCCGTCATGCAGCTAGGCTACTTCCGTTATGCTTTCCATTCCACAATCTATAGTCTTAAAGAATTCAAATTCCTGCCGCGCGACATTCAGAGTCGCCTGCTTCACAACTCGTCTACAAGCACAGAGGTGCTTGACTCTGGTAACGTTATTTACATGTGGCAAGGGCAGCATATTTCTCCAGCAACTTCTTTAGGGTTTGGCTAGGACCACTGTAAGAGACCATTCTCTGCACTAAAGAGTCACAAGCATGTTTTTACAATGACAATGATTGCCACCTTTCATGACACTTTTAAAGCCATCTGTGTTGAAAATCGTGGGCATGTCTCTAAGCAGCCATGTCTCAACACAGAGGATACTTCTCCAAAGCTCATCCATACCAGAGACATGAACTCTCTTCAGCAAGATCACAGCCTCCAACATCTTTCAAGCAATTCCATCACATAAACCAAGCCGTTTGGGCTAGTGTAATTGTTTCTATCATTTAGTTTACCTTGCCTTGTGTCTGTTTATGTGACTGTACAGTCATTGTCACACCCACCATGTGTGTGTGTCGCCCTGTCATTTATGCCATTCATATATGTGTTTTATGTGTAAGTTGAATGACAGCAAACGTTCCTGCATATAGAGCATGTGTGCTGCAATATTCCACACACCACAATTATGTCTGTCATCCTTTTAAGAACGCACTTGTCTACCAACTTTTACTCCAGTGCAAACCACAATATAGCAAAATACACGTGGCAAGCCATACATGACCCATGAGTAGTCCATATACTGTTCACTAATCATATTACTTATTACATTATATCCAGTCATCTTACAACAGTCCTCAGGACACGTATACTTCAAAAAAGATAATAATGATCATTGGTCATTCTACAAAAAGAAGAAAATGTGAAATGTATTCTCACTATACCTGTTCAGAAAAGTTGGTAGACGTCAAAACTCATTACAAAGGCACAAACTTTATTAAAATGACAAACTTTAGAGGATAGAAAGTTACCACTATTTAATTTGTAAATGAACAAAAACGCACGAGTGGCGCTTTTGTTTGTATTTCTTTTGAATTTGTTGTGCCGTTGCCTTGGTAATATGCCTAAAGCCTAAGGGCACCGCCTCCTTTTGATTATTCTTTTTATAATCTACAAAATAAAACATTTCAGTCACATAAACACACATAGGGCAAGGTAAACTAAATGACACAAATAATTACACACATATTTAATCATTGTACATTATCATAACGAAATGCAGATCAATACCGAAGCCACGGGGGCTCATGGGTAAGTCGGGTAGTCCCCCATTCGACCGACGCAAATTACCCATAAAACCCGCCGCGGCTCCGGAATTGATATGTTTTACATTATAATTTATGTTGTACAAATATTATATACGTGTATAATCGTTTGTATCATTTACTTTACTTTGCCTCATGTCTGTTTATGTGACTGTACAGTCGTTGTGACTCCCGCCATGTGTGTGTGTCGCCAGGGACTTACCGCCCTTCAAATATCTTTTATGGCTAATTTAAATAAAGGCGGAGTCATCACGTTTTCACCGCGTGTTCTGCTATTTTTCAGTCACTACAATCAAGTCCGTCTCCCTTTTCATTTGTAAATGAACTAAAACGCACGAGTGGCTCTTTTGTTTGTATTTCTTTTCTATTTGTTGTGCTGTTGCCTTGGTAATATGCCTAAAGCCAAAGGGCACCACCTCCTTTTCATTATTCTTTTTATAATCTACAAAATAAAACATTTCAGTCACATAAACACACATAGGGCAAGGTAAACTAAATGACACAAATAATTACACACATATTTAATCATTGTACATTATCATAACGAAATGCAGATCAATACCGAAGCCACGGGGGCTCATGGGTAAGTCGGGTAGTCCCCCATTCGACCGACGCAAATTACCCATAAAACCTGCCGCGGCTCCGGAATTGATATGTTTACATTATATTTATGTTGTACACATATTATATACGTGTATAATTGTTTGTATCATTTAGTTTACTTTGCCTCGTGTCTGTTTATGTGACTGTACAGTCGTTGTGACTCCCGCCGTGTGTGTGTCGCCAGGGACTTACCGCCCTTCAAATATCTTTTATGGCTAATTTACATAAAGGCGGAGTCATCACGTTTTCACCGCGTGTTCTGCTATTTTTCAGTCACTACAATCAAGTCCGTCTCCCTTTTCATTTGTAAATGAACTAAAACGCACGAGTGGCTCTTTTGTTTGTATTTCTTTTCTATTTGTTGTGCTGTTGCCTTGGTAATATGCCTAAAGCCAAAGGGCACCACCTCCTTTTCATTATTCTTTTTATAATCTACAAAATAAAACATTTCAGCCGCGGCTCCGGTATTCATGTGTTTTACATTATGGTTATATTCTACAATTATTAAATACGTGTATAATTGTTTCTATCATTTAGTTTACCTTGCCTTGTGTCTGTTTATGTGACTCTACAGTCATTGTCACACCCACCATGTGTGTGTGTGTGTGTGTGTGTGTGTGTCGCACTGTCATTTATGCCATTCATATATGTGTTTTATGTGTAAGTTGAATCACAGCAAACGTTCCTGCATATAGAGCATGTGTGCTGCAATATTCCACACACCACAATTATGTCTGTCATCCTTTTAAGAACGCACTTGTCTACCAACTTTTACTCCAGTGCAAACCACAATATAGCAAATTGCACATGTTTAATCATTTATTAAGCTGATTAGTCTTTGCAATACATTATTCTTATCATTCTTCCGTCATGCAGCTAGGCTACTTCCGTTATGCTTTCCATTCCACAATCTATAGTCTTAAAGAATTCAAATTCCTGCCGCGCGACATTCAGAGTCGCCTGCTTCACAACTCGTCTACAAGCACAGAGGTGCTTGACTCTGGTAACGTTATTTACATGTGGCAAGGGCAGCATATTTCTCCAGCAACTTCTTTAGGGTTTGGCTAGGACCACTGTAAGAGACCATTCTCTGCACTAAAGAGTCACAAGCATGTTTTTACAATGACAATGATTGCCACCTTTCATGACACTTTTAAAGCCATCTGTGTTGAAAATCGTGGGCATGTCTCTAAGCAGCCATGTCTCAACACAGAGGATACTTCTCCAAAGCTCATCCATACCAGAGACATGAACTCTCTTCAGCAAGATCACAGCCTCCAACATCTTTCAAGCAATTCCATCACATAAACCAAGCCGTTTGGGCTAGTGTAATTGTTTCTATCATTTAGTTTACCTTGCCTTGTGTCTGTTTATGTGACTGTACAGTCATTGTCACACCCACCATGTGTGTGTGTCGCCCTGTCATTTATGCCATTCATATATGTGTTTTATGTGTAAGTTGAATGACAGCAAACGTTCCTGCATATAGAGCATGTGTGCTGCAATATTCCACACACCACAATTATGTCTGTCATCCTTTTAAGAACGCACTTGTCTACCAACTTTTACTCCAGTGCAAACCACAATATAGCAAAATACACGTGGCAAGCCATACATGACCCATGAGTAGTCCATATACTGTTCACTAATCATATTACTTATTACATTATATCCAGTCATCTTACAACAGTCCTCAGGACACGTATACTTCAAAAAAGATAATAATGATCATTGGTCATTCTACAAAAAGAAGAAAATGTGAAATGTATTCTCACTATACCTGTTCAGAAAAGTTGGTAGACGTCAAAACTCATTACAAAGGCACAAACTTTATTAAAATGACAAACTTTAGAGGATAGAAAGTTACCACTATTTAATTTGTAAATGAACAAAAACGCACGAGTGGCGCTTTTGTTTGTATTTCTTTTGAATTTGTTGTGCCGTTGCCTTGGTAATATGCCTAAAGCCTAAGGGCACCGCCTCCTTTTGATTATTCTTTTTATAATCTACAAAATAAAACATTTCAGTCACATAAACACACATAGGGCAAGGTAAACTAAATGACACAAATAATTACACACATATTTAATCATTGTACATTATCATAACGAAATGCAGATCAATACCGAAGCCACGGGGGCTCATGGGTAAGTCGGGTAGTCCCCCATTCGACCGACGCAAATTACCCATAAAACCCGCCGCGGCTCCGGAATTGATATGTTTTACATTATAATTTATGTTGTACAAATATTATATACGTGTATAATCGTTTGTATCATTTACTTTACTTTGCCTCATGTCTGTTTATGTGACTGTACAGTCGTTGTGACTCCCGCCATGTGTGTGTGTCGCCAGGGACTTACCGCCCTTCAAATATCTTTTATGGCTAATTTAAATAAAGGCGGAGTCATCACGTTTTCACCGCGTGTTCTGCTATTTTTCAGTCACTACAATCAAGTCCGTCTCCCTTTTCATTTGTAAATGAACTAAAACGCACGAGTGGCTCTTTTGTTTGTATTTCTTTTCTATTTGTTGTGCTGTTGCCTTGGTAATATGCCTAAAGCCAAAGGGCACCGCCTCCTTTTCATTATTCTTTTTATAATCTACAAAATAAAACATTTCAGTCACATAAACACACATAGGGCAAGGTAAACTAAATGACACAAATAATTACACACATATTTAATCATTGTACAATATCATAACGAAATGCAGATCAATACCGAAGCCACGGGGGCTCATGGGTAAGTCGGGTAGTCCCCCATTCGACCGACGCAAATTACCCATAAAACCTGCCGCGGCTCCGGAATTGATATGTTTACATTATATTTATGTTGTACACATATTATATACGTGTATAATTGTTTGTATCATTTAGTTTACTTTGCCTCGTGTCTGTTTATGTGACTGTACAGTCGTTGTGACTCCCGCCGTGTGTGTGTCGCCAGGGACTTACCGCCCTTCAAATATCTTTTATGGCTAATTTACATAAAGGCGGAGTCATCACGTTTTCACCGCGTGTTCTGCTATTTTTCAGTCACTACAATCAAGTCCGTCTCCCTTTTCATTTGTAAATGAACTAAAACGCACGAGTGGCTCTTTTTGTTTGTATTTCTTTTCTATTTGTTGTGCCGTTGCCTTGGTAATATGCCTAAAGCCAAAGGGCACCACCTCCTTTTCATTATTCTTTTTATAATCTACAAAATAAAACATTTCAGCCGCGGCTTCGGTATTCATGTGTTTTACATTATGGTTATATTCTACAATTATTAAATACGTGTATAATTGTTTCTATCATTTAGTTTACCTTGCCTTGTGTCTGTTTATGTGACTCTACAGTCATTGTCACACCCACCATGTGTGTGTGTGTGTGTGTGTGTGTGTCGCACTGTCATTTATGCCATTCATATATGTGTTTTATGTGTAAGTTGAATCACAGCAAACGTTCCTGCATATAGAGCATGTGTGCTGCAATATTCCACACACCACAATTATGTCTGTCATCCTTTTAAGAACGCACTTGTCTACCAACTTTTACTCCAGTGCAAACCACAATATAGCAAATTGCACATGTTTAATCATTTATTAAGCTGATTAGTCTTTGCAATACATTATTCTTATCATTCTTCCGTCATGCAGCTAGGCTACTTCCGTTATGCTTTCCATTGCACAATCTATAGTCTTAAAGAATTCAAATTCCTGCCGCGCGACATTCAGAGTCGCCTGCTTCACAACTCGTCTACAAGCACAGAGGTGCTTGACTCTGGTAACGTTATTTACATGTGGCAAGGGCAGCATATTTCTCCAGCAACTTCTTTAGGGTTTGGCTAGGACCACTGTAAGAGACCATTCTCTGCACTAAAGAGTCACAAGCATGTTTTTACAATGACAATGATTGCCACCATTCATGACACTTTTAAAGCCATCTGTGTTGAAAATCGTGGGCATGTCTCTAAGCAGCCATGTCTCAACACAGAGGATACTTCTCCAAAGCTCATCCATACCAGAGACATGAACTCTCTTCAGCAAGATCACAGCCTCCAACATCTTTCAAGCAATTCCATCACATAAACCAAGCCGTTTGGGCTAGTGTAATTGTTTCTATCATTTAGTTTACCTTGCCTTGTGTCTGTTTATGTGACTGTACAGTCATTGTCACACCCACCATGTGTGTGTGTCGCCCTGTCATTTATGCCATTCATATATGTGTTTTATGTGTAAGTTGAATCACAGCAAACGTTCCTGCATATAGAGCATGTGTGCTGCAATATTCCACACACCACAATTATGTCTGTCATCCTTTTAAGAACGCACTTGTCTACCAACTTTTACTCCAGTGCAAACCACAATATAGCAAAATACACGTGGCAAGCCATACATGACCCATGAGTAGTCCATATACTGTTCACTAATCATATTACTTATTACATTATATCCAGTCATCTTACAACAGTCCTCAGGACACGTATACTTCAAAAAAGATAATAATTATCATTGGTCATTCTACAAAAAGAAGAAAATGTGAAATGTATTCTCACTATACCTGTTCAGAACAGTTGGTAGACGTCAAAACTCATTACAAAGGCACAAACTTTATTAAAATGACAAACTTTAGAGGATAGAAAGTTACCACTATTTAATTTGTAAATGAACAAAAACGCACGAGTGGCGCTTTTGTTTGTATTTCTTTTGAATTTGTTGTGCCGTTGCCTTGGTAATATGCCTAAAGCCTAAGGGCACCGCCTCCTTTTGATTATTCTTTTTATAATCTACAAAATAAAACATTTCAGTCACATAAACACACATAGGGCAAGGTAAACTAAATGACACAAATAATTACACACATATTTAATCATTGTACATTATCATAACGAAATGCAGATCAATACCGAAGCCACGGGGGCTCATGGGTAAGTCGGGTAGTCCCCCATTCGACCGACGCAAATTACCCATAAAACCCGCCGCGGCTCCGGAATTGATATGTTTTACATTATAATTTATGTTGTACAAATATTATATACGTGTATAATCGTTTGTATCATTTACTTTACTTTGCCTCATGTCTGTTTATGTGACTGTACAGTCGTTGTGACTCCCGCCATGTGTGTGTGTCGCCAGGGACTTACCGCCCTTCAAATATCTTTTATGGCTAATTTAAATAAAGGCGGAGTCATCACGTTTTCACCGCGTGTTCTGCTATTTTTCAGTCACTACAATCAAGTCCGTCTCCCTTTTCATTTGTAAATGAACTAAAACGCACGAGTGGCTCTTTTGTTTGTATTTCTTTTCTATTTGTTGTGCTGTTGCCTTGGTAATATGCCTAAAGCCAAAGGGCACCACCTCCTTTTCATTATTCTTTTTATAATCTACAAAATAAAACATTTCAGTCACATAAACACACATAGGGCAAGGTAAACTAAATGACACAAATAATTACACACATATTTAATCATTGTACATTATCATAACGAAATGCAGATCAATACCGAAGCCACGGGGGCTCATGGGTAAGTCGGGTAGTCCCCCATTCGACCGACGCAAATTACCCATAAAACCTGCCGCGGCTCCGGAATTGATATGTTTACATTATATTTATGTTGTACACATATTATATACGTGTATAATTGTTTGTATCATTTAGTTTACTTTGCCTCGTGTCTGTTTATGTGACTGTACAGTCGTTGTGACTCCCGCCGTGTGTGTGTCGCCAGGGACTTACCGCCCTTCAAATATCTTTTATGGCTAATTTACATAAAGGCGGAGTCATCACGTTTTCACCGCGTGTTCTGCTATTTTTCAGTCACTACAATCAAGTCCGTCTCCCTTTTCATTTGTAAATGAACTAAAACGCACGAGTGGCTCTTTTGTTTGTATTTCTTTTCTATTTGTTGTGCTGTTGCCTTGGTAATATGCCTAAAGCCAAAGGGCACCACCTCCTTTTCATTATTCTTTTTATAATCTACAAAATAAAACATTTCAGCCGCGGCTCCGGTATTCATGTGTTTTACATTATGGTTATATTCTACAATTATTAAATACGTGTATAATTGTTTCTATCATTTAGTTTACCTTGCCTTGTGTCTGTTTATGTGACTCTACAGTCATTGTCACACCCACCATGTGTGTGTGTGTGTGTGTGTGTGTGTGTCGCACTGTCATTTATGCCATTCATATATGTGTTTTATGTGTAAGTTGAATCACAGCAAACGTTCCTGCATATAGAGCATGTGTGCTGCAATATTCCACACACCACAATTATGTCTGTCATCCTTTTAAGAACGCACTTGTCTACCAACTTTTACTCCAGTGCAAACCACAATATAGCAAATTGCACATGTTTAATCATTTATTAAGCTGATTAGTCTTTGCAATACATTATTCTTATCATTCTTCCGTCATGCAGCTAGGCTACTTCCGTTATGCTTTCCATTCCACAATCTATAGTCTTAAAGAATTCAAATTCCTGCCGCGCGACATTCAGAGTCGCCTGCTTCACAACTCGTCTACAAGCACAGAGGTGCTTGACTCTGGTAACGTTATTTACATGTGGCAAGGGCAGCATATTTCTCCAGCAACTTCTTTAGGGTTTGGCTAGGACCACTGTAAGAGACCATTCTCTGCACTAAAGAGTCACAAGCATGTTTTTACAATGACAATGATTGCCACCTTTCATGACACTTTTAAAGCCATCTGTGTTGAAAATCGTGGGCATGTCTCTAAGCAGCCATGTCTCAACACAGAGGATACTTCTCCAAAGCTCATCCATACCAGAGACATGAACTCTCTTCAGCAAGATCACAGCCTCCAACATCTTTCAAGCAATTCCATCACATAAACCAAGCCGTTTGGGCTAGTGTAATTGTTTCTATCATTTAGTTTACCTTGCCTTGTGTCTGTTTATGTGACTGTACAGTCATTGTCACACCCACCATGTGTGTGTGTCGCCCTGTCATTTATGCCATTCATATATGTGTTTTATGTGTAAGTTGAATGACAGCAAACGTTCCTGCATATAGAGCATGTGTGCTGCAATATTCCACACACCACAATTATGTCTGTCATCCTTTTAAGAACGCACTTGTCTACCAACTTTTACTCCAGTGCAAACCACAATATAGCAAAATACACGTGGCAAGCCATACATGACCCATGAGTAGTCCATATACTGTTCACTAATCATATTACTTATTACATTATATCCAGTCATCTTACAACAGTCCTCAGGACACGTATACTTCAAAAAAGATAATAATGATCATTGGTCATTCTACAAAAAGAAGAAAATGTGAAATGTATTCTCACTATACCTGTTCAGAAAAGTTGGTAGACGTCAAAACTCATTACAAAGGCACAAACTTTATTAAAATGACAAACTTTAGAGGATAGAAAGTTACCACTATTTAATTTGTAAATGAACAAAAACGCACGAGTGGCGCTTTTGTTTGTATTTCTTTTGAATTTGTTGTGCCGTTGCCTTGGTAATATGCCTAAAGCCTAAGGGCACCGCCTCCTTTTGATTATTCTTTTTATAATCTACAAAATAAAACATTTCAGTCACATAAACACACATAGGGCAAGGTAAACTAAATGACACAAATAATTACACACATATTTAATCATTGTACATTATCATAACGAAATGCAGATCAATACCGAAGCCACGGGGGCTCATGGGTAAGTCGGGTAGTCCCCCATTCGACCGACGCAAATTACCCATAAAACCCGCCGCGGCTCCGGAATTGATATGTTTTACATTATAATTTATGTTGTACAAATATTATATACGTGTATAATCGTTTGTATCATTTACTTTACTTTGCCTCATGTCTGTTTATGTGACTGTACAGTCGTTGTGACTCCCGCCATGTGTGTGTGTCGCCAGGGACTTACCGCCCTTCAAATATCTTTTATGGCTAATTTAAATAAAGGCGGAGTCATCACGTTTTCACCGCGTGTTCTGCTATTTTTCAGTCACTACAATCAAGTCCGTCTCCCTTTTCATTTGTAAATGAACTAAAACGCACGAGTGGCTCTTTTGTTTGTATTTCTTTTCTATTTGTTGTGCTGTTGCCTTGGTAATATGCCTAAAGCCAAAGGGCACCACCTCCTTTTCATTATTCTTTTTATAATCTACAAAATAAAACATTTCAGTCACATAAACACACATAGGGCAAGGTAAACTAAATGACACAAATAATTACACACATATTTAATCATTGTACATTATCATAACGAAATGCAGATCAATACCGAAGCCACGGGGGCTCATGGGTAAGTCGGGTAGTCCCCCATTCGACCGACGCAAATTACCCATAAAACCTGCCGCGGCTCCGGAATTGATATGTTTACATTATATTTATGTTGTACACATATTATATACGTGTATAATTGTTTGTATCATTTAGTTTACTTTGCCTCGTGTCTGTTTATGTGACTGTACAGTCGTTGTGACTCCCGCCGTGTGTGTGTCGCCAGGGACTTACCGCCCTTCAAATATCTTTTATGGCTAATTTACATAAAGGCGGAGTCATCACGTTTTCACCGCGTGTTCTGCTATTTTTCAGTCACTACAATCAAGTCCGTCTCCCTTTTCATTTGTAAATGAACTAAAACGCACGAGTGGCTCTTTTGTTTGTATTTCTTTTCTATTTGTTGTGCTGTTGCCTTGGTAATATGCCTAAAGCCAAAGGGCACCACCTCCTTTTCATTATTCTTTTTATAATCTACAAAATAAAACATTTCAGCCGCGGCTCCGGTATTCATGTGTTTTACATTATGGTTATATTCTACAATTATTAAATACGTGTATAATTGTTTCTATCATTTAGTTTACCTTGCCTTGTGTCTGTTTATGTGACTCTACAGTCATTGTCACACCCACCATGTGTGTGTGTGTGTGTGTGTGTGTGTGTCGCACTGTCATTTATGCCATTCATATATGTGTTTTATGTGTAAGTTGAATCACAGCAAACGTTCCTGCATATAGAGCATGTGTGCTGCAATATTCCACACACCACAATTATGTCTGTCATCCTTTTAAGAACGCACTTGTCTACCAACTTTTACTCCAGTGCAAACCACAATATAGCAAATTGCACATGTTTAATCATTTATTAAGCTGATTAGTCTTTGCAATACATTATTCTTATCATTCTTCCGTCATGCAGCTAGGCTACTTCCGTTATGCTTTCCATTCCACAATCTATAGTCTTAAAGAATTCAAATTCCTGCCGCGCGACATTCAGAGTCGCCTGCTTCACAACTCGTCTACAAGCACAGAGGTGCTTGACTCTGGTAACGTTATTTACATGTGGCAAGGGCAGCATATTTCTCCAGCAACTTCTTTAGGGTTTGGCTAGGACCACTGTAAGAGACCATTCTCTGCACTAAAGAGTCACAAGCATGTTTTTACAATGACAATGATTGCCACCTTTCATGACACTTTTAAAGCCATCTGTGTTGAAAATCGTGGGCATGTCTCTAAGCAGCCATGTCTCAACACAGAGGATACTTCTCCAAAGCTCATCCATACCAGAGACATGAACTCTCTTCAGCAAGATCACAGCCTCCAACATCTTTCAAGCAATTCCATCACATAAACCAAGCCGTTTGGGCTAGTGTAATTGTTTCTATCATTTAGTTTACCTTGCCTTGTGTCTGTTTATGTGACTGTACAGTCATTGTCACACCCACCATGTGTGTGTGTCGCCCTGTCATTTATGCCATTCATATATGTGTTTTATGTGTAAGTTGAATGACAGCAAACGTTCCTGCATATAGAGCATGTGTGCTGCAATATTCCACACACCACAATTATGTCTGTCATCCTTTTAAGAACGCACTTGTCTACCAACTTTTACTCCAGTGCAAACCACAATATAGCAAAATACACGTGGCAAGCCATACATGACCCATGAGTAGTCCATATACTGTTCACTAATCATATTACTTATTACATTATATCCAGTCATCTTACAACAGTCCTCAGGACACGTATACTTCAAAAAAGATAATAATGATCATTGGTCATTCTACAAAAAGAAGAAAATGTGAAATGTATTCTCACTATACCTGTTCAGAAAAGTTGGTAGACGTCAAAACTCATTACAAAGGCACAAACTTTATTAAAATGACAAACTTTAGAGGATAGAAAGTTACCACTATTTAATTTGTAAATGAACAAAAACGCACGAGTGGCGCTTTTGTTTGTATTTCTTTTGAATTTGTTGTGCCGTTGCCTTGGTAATATGCCTAAAGCCTAAGGGCACCGCCTCCTTTTGATTATTCTTTTTATAATCTACAAAATAAAACATTTCAGTCACATAAACACACATAGGGCAAGGTAAACTAAATGACACAAATAATTACACACATATTTAATCATTGTACATTATCATAACGAAATGCAGATCAATACCGAAGCCACGGGGGCTCATGGGTAAGTCGGGTAGTCCCCCATTCGACCGACGCAAATTACCCATAAAACCCGCCGCGGCTCCGGAATTGATATGTTTTACATTATAATTTATGTTGTACAAATATTATATACGTGTATAATCGTTTGTATCATTTACTTTACTTTGCCTCATGTCTGTTTATGTGACTGTACAGTCGTTGTGACTCCCGCCATGTGTGTGTGTCGCCAGGGACTTACCGCCCTTCAAATATCTTTTATGGCTAATTTAAATAAAGGCGGAGTCATCACGTTTTCACCGCGTGTTCTGCTATTTTTCAGTCACTACAATCAAGTCCGTCTCCCTTTTCATTTGTAAATGAACTAAAACGCACGAGTGGCTCTTTTGTTTGTATTTCTTTTCTATTTGTTGTGCTGTTGCCTTGGTAATATGCCTAAAGCCAAAGGGCACCGCCTCCTTTTCATTATTCTTTTTATAATCTACAAAATAAAACATTTCAGTCACATAAACACACATAGGGCAAGGTAAACTAAATGACACAAATAATTACACACATATTTAATCATTGTACATTATCATAACGAAATGCAGATCAATACCGAAGCCACGGGGGCTCATGGGTAAGTCGGGTAGTCCCCCATTCGACCGACGCAAATTACCCATAAAACCTGCCGCGGCTCCGGAATTGATATGTTTACATTATATTTATGTTGTACACATATTATATACGTGTATAATTGTTTGTATCATTTAGTTTACTTTGCCTCGTGTCTGTTTATGTGACTGTACAGTCGTTGTGACTCCCGCCGTGTGTGTGTCGCCAGGGACTTACCGCCCTTCAAATATCTTTTATGGCTAATTTACATAAAGGCGGAGTCATCACGTTTTCACCGCGTGTTCTGCTATTTTTCAGTCACTACAATCAAGTCCGTCTCCCTTTTCATTTGTAAATGAACTAAAACGCACGAGTGGCTCTTTTTGTTTGTATTTCTTTTCTATTTGTTGTGCCGTTGCCTTGGTAATATGCCTAAAGCCAAAGGGCACCACCTCCTTTTCATTATTCTTTTTATAATCTACAAAATAAAACATTTCAGCCGCGGCTTCGGTATTCATGTGTTTTACATTATGGTTATATTCTACAATTATTAAATACGTGTATAATTGTTTCTATCATTTAGTTTACCTTGCCTTGTGTCTGTTTATGTGACTCTACAGTCATTGTCACACCCACCATGTGTGTGTGTGTGTGTGTGTGTGTGTCGCACTGTCATTTATGCCATTCATATATGTGTTTTATGTGTAAGTTGAATCACAGCAAACGTTCCTGCATATAGAGCATGTGTGCTGCAATATTCCACACACCACAATTATGTCTGTCATCCTTTTAAGAACGCACTTGTCTACCAACTTTTACTCCAGTGCAAACCACAATATAGCAAATTGCACATGTTTAATCATTTATTAAGCTGATTAGTCTTTGCAATACATTATTCTTATCATTCTTCCGTCATGCAGCTAGGCTACTTCCGTTATGCTTTCCATTGCACAATCTATAGTCTTAAAGAATTCAAATTCCTGCCGCGCGACATTCAGAGTCGCCTGCTTCACAACTCGTCTACAAGCACAGAGGTGCTTGACTCTGGTAACGTTATTTACATGTGGCAAGGGCAGCATATTTCTCCAGCAACTTCTTTAGGGTTTGGCTAGGACCACTGTAAGAGACCATTCTCTGCACTAAAGAGTCACAAGCATGTTTTTACAATGACAATGATTGCCACCTTTCATGACACTTTTAAAGCCATCTGTGTTGAAAATCGTGGGCATGTCTCTAAGCAGCCATGTCTCAACACAGAGGATACTTCTCCAAAGCTCATCCATACCAGAGACATGAACTCTCTTCAGCAAGATCACAGCCTCCAACATCTTTCAAGCAATTCCATCACATAAACCAAGCCGTTTGGGCTAGTGTAATTGTTTCTATCATTTAGTTTACCTTGCCTTGTGTCTGTTTATGTGACTGTACAGTCATTGTCACACCCACCATGTGTGTGTGTCGCCCTGTCATTTATGCCATTCATATATGTGTTTTATGTGTAAGTTGAATCACAGCAAACGTTCCTGCATATAGAGCATGTGTGCTGCAATATTCCACACACCACAATTATGTCTGTCATCCTTTTAAGAACGCACTTGTCTACCAACTTTTACTCCAGTGCAAACCACAATATAGCAAATTGCACATGTTTAATCATTTATTAAGCTGATTAGTCTTTGCAATACATTATTCTTATCATTCTTCCGTCATGCAGCTAGGCTACTTCCGTTATGCTTTCCATTGCACAATCTATAGTCTTAAAGAATTCAAATTCCTGCCGCGCGACATTCAGAGTCGCCTGCTTCACAACTCGTCTACAAGCACAGAGGTGCTTGACTCTGGTAACGTTATTTACATGTGGCAAGGGCAGCATATTTCTCCAGCAACTTCTTTAGGGTTTGGCTAGGACCACTGTAAGAGACCATTCTCTGCACTAAAGAGTCACAAGCATGTTTTTACAATGACAATGATTGCCACCTTTCATGACACTTTTAAAGCCACCTGTGTTGAAAATCGTGGGCATGTCTCTAAGCAGCCATGTCTCAACACAGAGGATACTTCTCCAAAGCTCATCCATACCAGAGACATGAACTCTCTTCAGCAAGATCACAGCCTCCAACATCTTTCAAGCAATTCCATCACATAAACCAAGCCGTTTGGGCTAGTGTAATTGTTTCTATCATTTAGTTTACCTTGCCTTGTGTCTGTTTATGTGACTGTACAGTCATTGTCACACCCACCATGTGTGTGTGTCGCCCTGTCATTTATGCCATTCATATATGTGTTTTATGTGTAAGTTGAATCACAGCAAACGTTCCTGCATATAGAGCATGTGTGCTGCAATATTCCACACACCACAATTATGTCTGTCATCCTTTTAAGAACGCACTTGTCTACCAACTTTTACTCCAGTGCAAACCACAATATAGCAAATTGCACATGTTTAATCATTTATTAAGCTGATTAGTCTTTGCAATACATTATTCTTATCATTCTTCCGTCATGCAGCTAGGCTACTTCCGTTATGCTTTCCATTCCACAATCTATAGTCTTAAAGAATTCAAATTCCTGCCGCGCGACATTCAGAGTCGCCTGCTTCACAACTCGTCTACAAGCACAGAGGTGCTTGACTCTGGTAACGTTATTTACATGTGGCAAGGGCAGCATATTTCTCCAGCAACTTCTTTAGGGTTTGGCTAGGACCACTGTAAGAGACCATTCTCTGCACTAAAGAGTCACAAGCATGTTTTTACAATGACAATGATTGCCACCATTCATGACACTTTTAAAGCCATCTGTGTTGAAAATCGTGGGCATGTCTCTAAGCAGCCATGTCTCAACACAGAGGATACTTCTCCAAAGCTCATCCATACCAGAGACATGAACTCTCTTCAGCAAGATCACAGCCTCCAACATCTTTCAAGCAATTCCATCACATAAACCAAGCCGTTTGGGCTAGTGTAATTGTTTCTATCATTTAGTTTACCTTGCCTTGTGTCTGTTTATGTGACTGTACAGTCATTGTCACACCCACCATGTGTGTGTGTCGCCCTGTCATTTATGCCATTCATATATGTGTTTTATGTGTAAGTTGAATGACAGCAAACGTTCCTGCATATAGAGCATGTGTGCTGCAATATTCCACACACCACAATTATGTCTGTCATCCTTTTAAGAACGCACTTGTCTACCAACTTTTACTCCAGTGCAAACCACAATATAGCAAAATACACGTGGCAAGCCATACATGACCCATGAGTAGTCCATATACTGTTCACTAATCATATTACTTATTACATTATATCCAGTCATCTTACAACAGTCCTCAGGACACGTATACTTCAAAAAAGATAATAATTATCATTGGTCATTCTACAAAAAGAAGAAAATGTGAAATGTATTCTCACTATACCTGTTCAGAACAGTTGGTAGACGTCAAAACTCATTACAAAGGCACAAACTTTATTAAAATGACAAACTTTAGAGGATAGAAAGTTACCACTATTTAATTTGTAAATGAACAAAAACGCACGAGTGGCGCTTTTGTTTGTATTTCTTTTGAATTTCTTGTGCCGTTGCCTTGGTAATATGCCTAAAGCCTAAGGGCACCGCCTCCTTTTGATTATTCTTTTTATAATCTACAAAATAAAACATTTCAGTCACATAAACACACATAGGGCAAGGTAAACTAAATGACACAAATAATTACACACATATTTAATCATTGTACATTATCATAACGAAATGCAGATCAATACCGAAGCCACGGGGGCTCATGGGTAAGTCGGGTAGTCCCCCATTCGACCGACGCAAATTACCCATAAAACCTGCCGCGGCTCCGGAATTGATATGTTTACATTATATTTATGTTGTACACATATTATATACGTGTATAATTGTTTGTATCATTTAGTTTACTTTGCCTCGTGTCTGTTTATGTGACTGTACAGTCGTTGTGACTCCCGCCGTGTGTGTGTCGCCAGGGACTTACCGCCCTTCAAATATCTTTTATGGCTAATTTACATAAAGGCGGAGTCATCACGTTTTCACCGCGTGTTCTGCTATTTTTCAGTCACTACAATCAAGTCCGTCTCCCTTTTCATTTGTAAATGAACTAAAACGCACGAGTGGCTCTTTTTGTTTGTATTTCTTTTCTATTTGTTGTGCCGTTGCCTTGGTAATATGCCTAAAGCCAAAGGGCACCACCTCCTTTTCATTATTCTTTTTATAATCTACAAAATAAAACATTTCAGCCGCGGCTTCGGTATTCATGTGTTTTACATTATGGTTATATTCTACAATTATTAAATACGTGTATAATTGTTTCTATCATTTAGTTTACCTTGCCTTGTGTCTGTTTATGTGACTCTACAGTCATTGTCACACCCACCATGTGTGTGTGTGTGTGTGTGTGTGTGTCGCACTGTCATTTATGCCATTCATATATGTGTTTTATGTGTAAGTTGAATCACAGCAAACGTTCCTGCATATAGAGCATGTGTGCTGCAATATTCCACACACCACAATTATGTCTGTCATCCTTTTAAGAACGCACTTGTCTACCAACTTTTACTCCAGTGCAAACCACAATATAGCAAATTGCACATGTTTAATCATTTATTAAGCTGATTAGTCTTTGCAATACATTATTCTTATCATTCTTCCGTCATGCAGCTAGGCTACTTCCGTTATGCTTTCCATTGCACAATCTATAGTCTTAAAGAATTCAAATTCCTGCCGCGCGACATTCAGAGTCGCCTGCTTCACAACTCGTCTACAAGCACAGAGGTGCTTGACTCTGGTAACGTTATTTACATGTGGCAAGGGCAGCATATTTCTCCAGCAACTTCTTTAGGGTTTGGCTAGGACCACTGTAAGAGACCATTCTCTGCACTAAAGAGTCACAAGCATGTTTTTACAATGACAATGATTGCCACCTTTCATGACACTTTTAAAGCCATCTGTGTTGAAAATCGTGGGCATGTCTCTAAGCAGCCATGTCTCAACACAGAGGATACTTCTCCAAAGCTCATCCATACCAGAGACATGAACTCTCTTCAGCAAGATCACAGCCTCCAACATCTTTCAAGCAATTCCATCACATAAACCAAGCCGTTTGGGCTAGTGTAATTGTTTCTATCATTTAGTTTACCTTGCCTTGTGTCTGTTTATGTGACTGTACAGTCATTGTCACACCCACCATGTGTGTGTGTCGCCCTGTCATTTATGCCATTCATATATGTGTTTTATGTGTAAGTTGAATCACAGCAAACGTTCCTGCATATAGAGCATGTGTGCTGCAATATTCCACACACCACAATTATGTCTGTCATCCTTTTAAGAACGCACTTGTCTACCAACTTTTACTCCAGTGCAAACCACAATATAGCAAATTGCACATGTTTAATCATTTATTAAGCTGATTAGTCTTTGCAATACATTATTCTTATCATTCTTCCGTCATGCAGCTAGGCTACTTCCGTTATGCTTTCCATTGCACAATCTATAGTCTTAAAGAATTCAAATTCCTGCCGCGCGACATTCAGAGTCGCCTGCTTCACAACTCGTCTACAAGCACAGAGGTGCTTGACTCTGGTAACGTTATTTACATGTGGCAAGGGCAGCATATTTCTCCAGCAACTTCTTTAGGGTTTGGCTAGGACCACTGTAAGAGACCATTCTCTGCACTAAAGAGTCACAAGCATGTTTTTACAATGACAATGATTGCCACCTTTCATGACACTTTTAAAGCCACCTGTGTTGAAAATCGTGGGCATGTCTCTAAGCAGCCATGTCTCAACACAGAGGATACTTCTCCAAAGCTCATCCATACCAGAGACATGAACTCTCTTCAGCAAGATCACAGCCTCCAACATCTTTCAAGCAATTCCATCACATAAACCAAGCCGTTTGGGCTAGTGTAATTGTTTCTATCATTTAGTTTACCTTGCCTTGTGTCTGTTTATGTGACTGTACAGTCATTGTCACACCCACCATGTGTGTGTGTCGCCCTGTCATTTATGCCATTCATATATGTGTTTTATGTGTAAGTTGAATCACAGCAAACGTTCCTGCATATAGAGCATGTGTGCTGCAATATTCCACACACCACAATTATGTCTGTCATCCTTTTAAGAACGCACTTGTCTACCAACTTTTACTCCAGTGCAAACCACAATATAGCAAATTGCACATGTTTAATCATTTATTAAGCTGATTAGTCTTTGCAATACATTATTCTTATCATTCTTCCGTCATGCAGCTAGGCTACTTCCGTTATGCTTTCCATTCCACAATCTATAGTCTTAAAGAATTCAAATTCCTGCCGCGCGACATTCAGAGTCGCCTGCTTCACAACTCGTCTACAAGCACAGAGGTGCTTGACTCTGGTAACGTTATTTACATGTGGCAAGGGCAGCATATTTCTCCAGCAACTTCTTTAGGGTTTGGCTAGGACCACTGTAAGAGACCATTCTCTGCACTAAAGAGTCACAAGCATGTTTTTACAATGACAATGATTGCCACCATTCATGACACTTTTAAAGCCATCTGTGTTGAAAATCGTGGGCATGTCTCTAAGCAGCCATGTCTCAACACAGAGGATACTTCTCCAAAGCTCATCCATACCAGAGACATGAACTCTCTTCAGCAAGATCACAGCCTCCAACATCTTTCAAGCAATTCCATCACATAAACCAAGCCGTTTGGGCTAGTGTAATTGTTTCTATCATTTAGTTTACCTTGCCTTGTGTCTGTTTATGTGACTGTACAGTCATTGTCACACCCACCATGTGTGTGTGTCGCCCTGTCATTTATGCCATTCATATATGTGTTTTATGTGTAAGTTGAATGACAGCAAACGTTCCTGCATATAGAGCATGTGTGCTGCAATATTCCACACACCACAATTATGTCTGTCATCCTTTTAAGAACGCACTTGTCTACCAACTTTTACTCCAGTGCAAACCACAATATAGCAAAATACACGTGGCAAGCCATACATGACCCATGAGTAGTCCATATACTGTTCACTAATCATATTACTTATTACATTATATCCAGTCATCTTACAACAGTCCTCAGGACACGTATACTTCAAAAAAGATAATAATTATCATTGGTCATTCTACAAAAAGAAGAAAATGTGAAATGTATTCTCACTATACCTGTTCAGAACAGTTGGTAGACGTCAAAACTCATTACAAAGGCACAAACTTTATTAAAATGACAAACTTTAGAGGATAGAAAGTTACCACTATTTAATTTGTAAATGAACAAAAACGCACGAGTGGCGCTTTTGTTTGTATTTCTTTTGAATTTCTTGTGCCGTTGCCTTGGTAATATGCCTAAAGCCTAAGGGCACCGCCTCCTTTTGATTATTCTTTTTATAATCTACAAAATAAAACATTTCAGTCACATAAACACACATAGGGCAAGGTAAACTAAATGACACAAATAATTACACACATATTTAATCATTGTACATTATCATAACGAAATGCAGATCAATACCGAAGCCACGGGGGCTCATGGGTAAGTCGGGTAGTCCCCCATTCGACCGACGCAAATTACCCATAAAACCCGCCGCGGCTCCGGAATTGATATGTTTTACATTATAATTTATGTTGTACAAATATTATATACGTGTATAATCGTTTGTATCATTTATTTTACTTTGCCTCATGTCTGTTTATGTGACTGTACAGTCGTTGTGACTCCCGCCATGTGTGTGTGTCGCCAGGGACTTACCGCCCTTCAAATATCTTTTATGGCTAATTTAAATAAAGGCGGAGTCATCACGTTTTCACCGCGTGTTCTGCTATTTTTCAGTCACTACAATCAAGTCCGTCTCCCTTTTCATTTGTAAATGAACTAAAACGCACGAGTGGCTCTTTTGTTTGTATTTCTTTTCTATTTGTTGTGCTGTTGCCTTGGTAATATGCCTAAAGCCAAAGGGCACCACCTCCTTTTCATTATTCTTTTTATAATCTACAAAATAAAACATTTCAGCCGCGGCTCCGGTATTCATGTGTTTTACATTATGGTTATATTCTACAATTATTAAATACGTGTATAATTGTTTCTATCATTTAGTTTACCTTGCCTTGTGTCTGTTTATGTGACTCTACAGTCATTGTCACACCCACCATGTGTGTGTGTGTGTGTGTGTGTGTGTGTCGCACTGTCATTTATGCCATTCATATATGTGTTTTATGTGTAAGTTGAATCACAGCAAACGTTCCTGCATATAGAGCATGTGTGCTGCAATATTCCACACACCACAATTATGTCTGTCATCCTTTTAAGAACGCACTTGTCTACCAACTTTTACTCCAGTGCAAACCACAATATAGCAAATTGCACATGTTTAATCATTTATTAAGCTGATTAGTCTTTGCAATACATTATTCTTATCATTCTTCCGTCATGCAGCTAGGCTACTTCCGTTATGCTTTCCATTCCACAATCTATAGTCTTAAAGAATTCAAATTCCTGCCGCGCGACATTCAGAGTCGCCTGCTTCACAACTCGTCTACAAGCACAGAGGTGCTTGACTCTGGTAACGTTATTTACATGTGGCAAGGGCAGCATATTTCTCCAGCAACTTCTTTAGGGTTTGGCTAGGACCACTGTAAGAGACCATTCTCTGCACTAAAGAGTCACAAGCATGTTTTTACAATGACAATGATTGCCACCTTTCATGACACTTTTAAAGCCATCTGTGTTGAAAATCGTGGGCATGTCTCTAAGCAGCCATGTCTCAACACAGAGGATACTTCTCCAAAGCTCATCCATACCAGAGACATGAACTCTCTTCAGCAAGATCACAGCCTCCAACATCTTTCAAGCAATTCCATCACATAAACCAAGCCGTTTGGGCTAGTGTAATTGTTTCTATCATTTAGTTTACCTTGCCTTGTGTCTGTTTATGTGACTGTACAGTCATTGTCACACCCACCATGTGTGTGTGTCGCCCTGTCATTTATGCCATTCATATATGTGTTTTATGTGTAAGTTGAATCACAGCAAACGTTCCTGCATATAGAGCATGTGTGCTGCAATATTCCACACACCACAATTATGTCTGTCATCCTTTTAAGAACGCACTTGTCTACCAACTTTTACTCCAGTGCAAACCACAATATAGCAAATTGCACATGTTTAATCATTTATTAAGCTGATTAGTCTTTGCAATACATTATTCTTATCATTCTTCCGTCATGCAGCTAGGCTACTTCCGTTATGCTTTCCATTGCACAATCTATAGTCTTAAAGAATTCAAATTCCTGCCGCGCGACATTCAGAGTCGCCTGCTTCACAACTCGTCTACAAGCACAGAGGTGCTTGACTCTGGTAACGTTATTTACATGTGGCAAGGGCAGCATATTTCTCCAGCAACTTCTTTAGGGTTTGGCTAGGACCACTGTAAGAGACCATTCTCTGCACTAAAGAGTCACAAGCATGTTTTTACAATGACAATGATTGCCACCTTTCATGACACTTTTAAAGCCACCTGTGTTGAAAATCGTGGGCATGTCTCTAAGCAGCCATGTCTCAACACAGAGGATACTTCTCCAAAGCTCATCCATACCAGAGACATGAACTCTCTTCAGCAAGATCACAGCCTCCAACATCTTTCAAGCAATTCCATCACATAAACCAAGCCGTTTGGGCTAGTGTAATTGTTTCTATCATTTAGTTTACCTTGCCTTGTGTCTGTTTATGTGACTGTACAGTCATTGTCACACCCACCATGTGTGTGTGTCGCCCTGTCATTTATGCCATTCATATATGTGTTTTATGTGTAAGTTGAATCACAGCAAACGTTCCTGCATATAGAGCATGTGTGCTGCAATATTCCACACACCACAATTATGTCTGTCATCCTTTTAAGAACGCACTTGTCTACCAACTTTTACTCCAGTGCAAACCACAATATAGCAAATTGCACATGTTTAATCATTTATTAAGCTGATTAGTCTTTGCAATACATTATTCTTATCATTCTTCCGTCATGCAGCTAGGCTACTTCCGTTATGCTTTCCATTCCACAATCTATAGTCTTAAAGAATTCAAATTCCTGCCGCGCGACATTCAGAGTCGCCTGCTTCACAACTCGTCTACAAGCACAGAGGTGCTTGACTCTGGTAACGTTATTTACATGTGGCAAGGGCAGCATATTTCTCCAGCAACTTCTTTAGGGTTTGGCTAGGACCACTGTAAGAGACCATTCTCTGCACTAAAGAGTCACAAGCATGTTTTTACAATGACAATGATTGCCACCATTCATGACACTTTTAAAGCCATCTGTGTTGAAAATCGTGGGCATGTCTCTAAGCAGCCATGTCTCAACACAGAGGATACTTCTCCAAAGCTCATCCATACCAGAGACATGAACTCTCTTCAGCAAGATCACAGCCTCCAACATCTTTCAAGCAATTCCATCACATAAACCAAGCCGTTTGGGCTAGTGTAATTGTTTCTATCATTTAGTTTACCTTGCCTTGTGTCTGTTTATGTGACTGTACAGTCATTGTCACACCCACCATGTGTGTGTGTCGCCCTGTCATTTATGCCATTCATATATGTGTTTTATGTGTAAGTTGAATGACAGCAAACGTTCCTGCATATAGAGCATGTGTGCTGCAATATTCCACACACCACAATTATGTCTGTCATCCTTTTAAGAACGCACTTGTCTACCAACTTTTACTCCAGTGCAAACCACAATATAGCAAAATACACGTGGCAAGCCATACATGACCCATGAGTAGTCCATATACTGTTCACTAATCATATTACTTATTACATTATATCCAGTCATCTTACAACAGTCCTCAGGACACGTATACTTCAAAAAAGATAATAATTATCATTGGTCATTCTACAAAAAGAAGAAAATGTGAAATGTATTCTCACTATACCTGTTCAGAACAGTTGGTAGACGTCAAAACTCATTACAAAGGCACAAACTTTATTAAAATGACAAACTTTAGAGGATAGAAAGTTACCACTATTTAATTTGTAAATGAACAAAAACGCACGAGTGGCGCTTTTGTTTGTATTTCTTTTGAATTTCTTGTGCCGTTGCCTTGGTAATATGCCTAAAGCCTAAGGGCACCGCCTCCTTTTGATTATTCTTTTTATAATCTACAAAATAAAACATTTCAGTCACATAAACACACATAGGGCAAGGTAAACTAAATGACACAAATAATTACACACATATTTAATCATTGTACATTATCATAACGAAATGCAGATCAATACCGAAGCCACGGGGGCTCATGGGTAAGTCGGGTAGTCCCCCATTCGACCGACGCAAATTACCCATAAAACCCGCCGCGGCTCCGGAATTGATATGTTTTACATTATAATTTATGTTGTACAAATATTATATACGTGTATAATCGTTTGTATCATTTATTTTACTTTGCCTCATGTCTGTTTATGTGACTGTACAGTCGTTGTGACTCCCGCCATGTGTGTGTGTCGCCAGGGACTTACCGCCCTTCAAATATCTTTTATGGCTAATTTAAATAAAGGCGGAGTCATCACGTTTTCACCGCGTGTTCTGCTATTTTTCAGTCACTACAATCAAGTCCGTCTCCCTTTTCATTTGTAAATGAACTAAAACGCACGAGTGGCTCTTTTGTTTGTATTTCTTTTCTATTTGTTGTGCTGTTGCCTTGGTAATATGCCTAAAGCCAAAGGGCACCACCTCCTTTTCATTATTCTTTTTATAATCTACAAAATAAAACATTTCAGCCGCGGCTCCGGTATTCATGTGTTTTACATTATGGTTATATTCTACAATTATTAAATACGTGTATAATTGTTTCTATCATTTAGTTTACCTTGCCTTGTGTCTGTTTATGTGACTCTACAGTCATTGTCACACCCACCATGTGTGTGTGTGTGTGTGTGTGTGTGTGTCGCACTGTCATTTATGCCATTCATATATGTGTTTTATGTGTAAGTTGAATCACAGCAAACGTTCCTGCATATAGAGCATGTGTGCTGCAATATTCCACACACCACAATTATGTCTGTCATCCTTTTAAGAACGCACTTGTCTACCAACTTTTACTCCAGTGCAAACCACAATATAGCAAATTGCACATGTTTAATCATTTATTAAGCTGATTAGTCTTTGCAATACATTATTCTTATCATTCTTCCGTCATGCAGCTAGGCTACTTCCGTTATGCTTTCCATTCCACAATCTATAGTCTTAAAGAATTCAAATTCCTGCCGCGCGACATTCAGAGTCGCCTGCTTCACAACTCGTCTACAAGCACAGAGGTGCTTGACTCTGGTAACGTTATTTACATGTGGCAAGGGCAGCATATTTCTCCAGCAACTTCTTTAGGGTTTGGCTAGGACCACTGTAAGAGACCATTCTCTGCACTAAAGAGTCACAAGCATGTTTTTACAATGACAATGATTGCCACCTTTCATGACACTTTTAAAGCCATCTGTGTTGAAAATCGTGGGCATGTCTCTAAGCAGCCATGTCTCAACACAGAGGATACTTCTCCAAAGCTCATCCATACCAGAGACATGAACTCTCTTCAGCAAGATCACAGCCTCCAACATCTTTCAAGCAATTCCATCACATAAACCAAGCCGTTTGGGCTAGTGTAATTGTTTCTATCATTTAGTTTACCTTGCCTTGTGTCTGTTTATGTGACTGTACAGTCATTGTCACACCCACCATGTGTGTGTGTCGCCCTGTCATTTATGCCATTCATATATGTGTTTTATGTGTAAGTTGAATCACAGCAAACGTTCCTGCATATAGAGCATGTGTGCTGCAATATTCCACACACCACAATTATGTCTGTCATCCTTTTAAGAACGCACTTGTCTACCAACTTTTACTCCAGTGCAAACCACAATATAGCAAAATACACGTGGCAAGCCATACATGACCCATGAGTAGTCCATATACTGTTCACTAATCATATTACTTATTACATTATATCCAGTCATCTTACAACAGTCCTCAGGACACGTATACTTCAAAAAAGATAATAATTATCATTGGTCATTCTACAAAAAGAAGAAAATGTGAAATGTATTCTCACTATACCTGTTCAGAACAGTTGGTAGACGTCAAAACTCATTACAAAGGCACAAACTTTATTAAAATGACAAACTTTAGAGGATAGAAAGTTACCACTATTTAATTTGTAAATGAACAAAAACGCACGAGTGGCGCTTTTGTTTGTATTTCTTTTGAATTTGTTGTGCCGTTGCCTTGGTAATATGCCTAAAGCCTAAGGGCACCGCCTCCTTTTGATTATTCTTTTTATAATCTACAAAATAAAACATTTCAGTCACATAAACACACATAGGGCAAGGTAAACTAAATGACACAAATAATTACACACATATTTAATCATTGTACATTATCATAACGAAATGCAGATCAATACCGAAGCCACGGGGGCTCATGGGTAAGTCGGGTAGTCCCCCATTCGACCGACGCAAATTACCCATAAAACCCGCCGCGGCTCCGGAATTGATATGTTTTACATTATAATTTATGTTGTACAAATATTATATACGTGTATAATCGTTTGTATCATTTACTTTACTTTGCCTCATGTCTGTTTATGTGACTGTACAGTCGTTGTGACTCCCGCCATGTGTGTGTGTCGCCAGGGACTTACCGCCCTTCAAATATCTTTTATGGCTAATTTAAATAAAGGCGGAGTCATCACGTTTTCACCGCGTGTTCTGCTATTTTTCAGTCACTACAATCAAGTCCGTCTCCCTTTTCATTTGTAAATGAACTAAAACGCACGAGTGGCTCTTTTGTTTGTATTTCTTTTCTATTTGTTGTGCTGTTGCCTTGGTAATATGCCTAAAGCCAAAGGGCACCACCTCCTTTTCATTATTCTTTTTATAATCTACAAAATAAAACATTTCAGTCACATAAACACACATAGGGCAAGGTAAACTAAATGACACAAATAATTACACACATATTTAATCATTGTACATTATCATAACGAAATGCAGATCAATACCGAAGCCACGGGGGCTCATGGGTAAGTCGGGTAGTCCCCCATTCGACCGACGCAAATTACCCATAAAACCTGCCGCGGCTCCGGAATTGATATGTTTACATTATATTTATGTTGTACACATATTATATACGTGTATAATTGTTTGTATCATTTAGTTTACTTTGCCTCGTGTCTGTTTATGTGACTGTACAGTCGTTGTGACTCCCGCCGTGTGTGTGTCGCCAGGGACTTACCGCCCTTCAAATATCTTTTATGGCTAATTTACATAAAGGCGGAGTCATCACGTTTTCACCGCGTGTTCTGCTATTTTTCAGTCACTACAATCAAGTCCGTCTCCCTTTTCATTTGTAAATGAACTAAAACGCACGAGTGGCTCTTTTTGTTTGTATTTCTTTTCTATTTGTTGTGCCGTTGCCTTGGTAATATGCCTAAAGCCAAAGGGCACCACCTCCTTTTCATTATTCTTTTTATAATCTACAAAATAAAACATTTCAGCCGCGGCTTCGGTATTCATGTGTTTTACATTATGGTTATATTCTACAATTATTAAATACGTGTATAATTGTTTCTATCATTTAGTTTACCTTGCCTTGTGTCTGTTTATGTGACTCTACAGTCATTGTCACACCCACCATGTGTGTGTGTGTGTGTGTGTGTGTGTCGCACTGTCATTTATGCCATTCATATATGTGTTTTATGTGTAAGTTGAATCACAGCAAACGTTCCTGCATATAGAGCATGTGTGCTGCAATATTCCACACACCACAATTATGTCTGTCATCCTTTTAAGAACGCACTTGTCTACCAACTTTTACTCCAGTGCAAACCACAATATAGCAAATTGCACATGTTTAATCATTTATTAAGCTGATTAGTCTTTGCAATACATTATTCTTATCATTCTTCCGTCATGCAGCTAGGCTACTTCCGTTATGCTTTCCATTGCACAATCTATAGTCTTAAAGAATTCAAATTCCTGCCGCGCGACATTCAGAGTCGCCTGCTTCACAACTCGTCTACAAGCACAGAGGTGCTTGACTCTGGTAACGTTATTTACATGTGGCAAGGGCAGCATATTTCTCCAGCAACTTCTTTAGGGTTTGGCTAGGACCACTGTAAGAGACCATTCTCTGCACTAAAGAGTCACAAGCATGTTTTTACAATGACAATGATTGCCACCTTTCATGACACTTTTAAAGCCATCTGTGTTGAAAATCGTGGGCATGTCTCTAAGCAGCCATGTCTCAACACAGAGGATACTTCTCCAAAGCTCATCCATACCAGAGACATGAACTCTCTTCAGCAAGATCACAGCCTCCAACATCTTTCAAGCAATTCCATCACATAAACCAAGCCGTTTGGGCTAGTGTAATTGTTTCTATCATTTAGTTTACCTTGCCTTGTGTCTGTTTATGTGACTGTACAGTCATTGTCACACCCACCATGTGTGTGTGTCGCCCTGTCATTTATGCCATTCATATATGTGTTTTATGTGTAAGTTGAATCACAGCAAACGTTCCTGCATATAGAGCATGTGTGCTGCAATATTCCACACACCACAATTATGTCTGTCATCCTTTTAAGAACGCACTTGTCTACCAACTTTTACTCCAGTGCAAACCACAATATAGCAAATTGCACATGTTTAATCATTTATTAAGCTGATTAGTCTTTGCAATACATTATTCTTATCATTCTTCCGTCATGCAGCTAGGCTACTTCCGTTATGCTTTCCATTGCACAATCTATAGTCTTAAAGAATTCAAATTCCTGCCGCGCGACATTCAGAGTCGCCTGCTTCACAACTCGTCTACAAGCACAGAGGTGCTTGACTCTGGTAACGTTATTTACATGTGGCAAGGGCAGCATATTTCTCCAGCAACTTCTTTAGGGTTTGGCTAGGACCACTGTAAGAGACCATTCTCTGCACTAAAGAGTCACAAGCATGTTTTTACAATGACAATGATTGCCACCTTTCATGACACTTTTAAAGCCACCTGTGTTGAAAATCGTGGGCATGTCTCTAAGCAGCCATGTCTCAACACAGAGGATACTTCTCCAAAGCTCATCCATACCAGAGACATGAACTCTCTTCAGCAAGATCACAGCCTCCAACATCTTTCAAGCAATTCCATCACATAAACCAAGCCGTTTGGGCTAGTGTAATTGTTTCTATCATTTAGTTTACCTTGCCTTGTGTCTGTTTATGTGACTGTACAGTCATTGTCACACCCACCATGTGTGTGTGTCGCCCTGTCATTTATGCCATTCATATATGTGTTTTATGTGTAAGTTGAATCACAGCAAACGTTCCTGCATATAGAGCATGTGTGCTGCAATATTCCACACACCACAATTATGTCTGTCATCCTTTTAAGAACGCACTTGTCTACCAACTTTTACTCCAGTGCAAACCACAATATAGCCAATTGCACATGTTTAATCATTTATTAAGCTGATTAGTCTTTGCAATACATTATTCTTATCATTCTTCCGTCATGCAGCTAGGCTACTTCCGTTATGCTTTCCATTCCACAATCTATAGTCTTAAAGAATTCAAATTCCTGCCGCGCGACATTCAGAGTCGCCTGCTTCACAACTCGTCTACAAGCACAGAGGTGCTTGACTCTGGTAACGTTATTTACATGTGGCAAGGGCAGCATATTTCTCCAGCAACTTCTTTAGGGTTTGGCTAGGACCACTGTAAGAGACCATTCTCTGCACTAAAGAGTCACAAGCATGTTTTTACAATGACAATGATTGCCACCATTCATGACACTTTTAAAGCCATCTGTGTTGAAAATCGTGGGCATGTCTCTAAGCAGCCATGTCTCAACACAGAGGATACTTCTCCAAAGCTCATCCATACCAGAGACATGAACTCTCTTCAGCAAGATCACAGCCTCCAACATCTTTCAAGCAATTCCATCACATAAACCAAGCCGTTTGGGCTAGTGTAATTGTTTCTATCATTTAGTTTACCTTGCCTTGTGTCTGTTTATGTGACTGTACAGTCATTGTCACACCCACCATGTGTGTGTGTCGCCCTGTCATTTATGCCATTCATATATGTGTTTTATGTGTAAGTTGAATGACAGCAAACGTTCCTGCATATAGAGCATGTGTGCTGCAATATTCCACACACCACAATTATGTCTGTCATCCTTTTAAGAACGCACTTGTCTACCAACTTTTACTCCAGTGCAAACCACAATATAGCAAAATACACGTGGCAAGCCATACATGACCCATGAGTAGTCCATATACTGTTCACTAATCATATTACTTATTACATTATATCCAGTCATCTTACAACAGTCCTCAGGACACGTATACTTCAAAAAAGATAATAATTATCATTGGTCATTCTACAAAAAGAAGAAAATGTGAAATGTATTCTCACTATACCTGTTCAGAACAGTTGGTAGACGTCAAAACTCATTACAAAGGCACAAACTTTATTAAAATGACAAACTTTAGAGGATAGAAAGTTACCACTATTTAATTTGTAAATGAACAAAAACGCACGAGTGGCGCTTTTGTTTGTATTTCTTTTGAATTTGTTGTGCCGTTGCCTTGGTAATATGCCTAAAGCCTAAGGGCACCGCCTCCTTTTGATTATTCTTTTTATAATCTACAAAATAAAACATTTCAGTCACATAAACACACATAGGGCAAGGTAAACTAAATGACACAAATAATTACACACATATTTAATCATTGTACATTATCATAACGAAATGCAGATCAATACCGAAGCCACGGGGGCTCATGGGTAAGTCGGGTAGTCCCCCATTCGACCGACGCAAATTACCCATAAAACCCGCCGCGGCTCCGGAATTGATATGTTTTACATTATAATTTATGTTGTACAAATATTATATACGTGTATAATCGTTTGTATCATTTATTTTACTTTGCCTCATGTCTGTTTATGTGACTGTACAGTCGTTGTGACTCCCGCCATGTGTGTGTGTCGCCAGGGACTTACCGCCCTTCAAATATCTTTTATGGCTAATTTAAATAAAGGCGGAGTCATCACGTTTTCACCGCGTGTTCTGCTATTTTTCAGTCACTACAATCAAGTCCGTCTCCCTTTTCATTTGTAAATGAACTAAAACGCACGAGTGGCTCTTTTGTTTGTATTTCTTTTCTATTTGTTGTGCTGTTGCCTTGGTAATATGCCTAAAGCCAAAGGGCACCACCTCCTTTTCATTATTCTTTTTATAATCTACAAAATAAAACATTTCAGCCGCGGCTCCGGTATTCATGTGTTTTACATTATGGTTATATTCTACAATTATTAAATACGTGTATAATTGTTTCTATCATTTAGTTTACCTTGCCTTGTGTCTGTTTATGTGACTCTACAGTCATTGTCACACCCACCATGTGTGTGTGTGTGTGTGTGTGTGTGTGTCGCACTGTCATTTATGCCATTCATATATGTGTTTTATGTGTAAGTTGAATCACAGCAAACGTTCCTGCATATAGAGCATGTGTGCTGCAATATTCCACACACCACAATTATGTCTGTCATCCTTTTAAGAACGCACTTGTCTACCAACTTTTACTCCAGTGCAAACCACAATATAGCAAATTGCACATGTTTAATCATTTATTAAGCTGATTAGTCTTTGCAATACATTATTCTTATCATTCTTCCGTCATGCAGCTAGGCTACTTCCGTTATGCTTTCCATTCCACAATCTATAGTCTTAAAGAATTCAAATTCCTGCCGCGCGACATTCAGAGTCGCCTGCTTCACAACTCGTCTACAAGCACAGAGGTGCTTGACTCTGGTAACGTTATTTACATGTGGCAAGGGCAGCATATTTCTCCAGCAACTTCTTTAGGGTTTGGCTAGGACCACTGTAAGAGACCATTCTCTGCACTAAAGAGTCACAAGCATGTTTTTACAATGACAATGATTGCCACCTTTCATGACACTTTTAAAGCCATCTGTGTTGAAAATCGTGGGCATGTCTCTAAGCAGCCATGTCTCAACACAGAGGATACTTCTCCAAAGCTCATCCATACCAGAGACATGAACTCTCTTCAGCAAGATCACAGCCTCCAACATCTTTCAAGCAATTCCATCACATAAACCAAGCCGTTTGGGCTAGTGTAATTGTTTCTATCATTTAGTTTACCTTGCCTTGTGTCTGTTTATGTGACTGTACAGTCATTGTCACACCCACCATGTGTGTGTGTCGCCCTGTCATTTATGCCATTCATATATGTGTTTTATGTGTAAGTTGAATGACAGCAAACGTTCCTGCATATAGAGCATGTGTGCTGCAATATTCCACACACCACAATTATGTCTGTCATCCTTTTAAGAACGCACTTGTCTACCAACTTTTACTCCAGTGCAAACCACAATATAGCAAAATACACGTGGCAAGCCATACATGACCCATGAGTAGTCCATATACTGTTCACTAATCATATTACTTATTACATTATATCCAGTCATCTTACAACAGTCCTCAGGACACGTATACTTCAAAAAAGATAATAATTATCATTGGTCATTCTACAAAAAGAAGAAAATGTGAAATGTATTCTCACTATACCTGTTCAGAACAGTTGGTAGACGTCAAAACTCATTACAAAGGCACAAACTTTATTAAAATGACAAACTTTAGAGGATAGAAAGTTACCACTATTTAATTTGTAAATGAACAAAAACGCACGAGTGGCGCTTTTGTTTGTATTTCTTTTGAATTTGTTGTGCCGTTGCCTTGGTAATATGCCTAAAGCCTAAGGGCACCGCCTCCTTTTGATTATTCTTTTTATAATCTACAAAATAAAACATTTCAGTCACATAAACACACATAGGGCAAGGTAAACTAAATGACACAAATAATTACACACATATTTAATCATTGTACATTATCATAACGAAATGCAGATCAATACCGAAGCCACGGGGGCTCATGGGTAAGTCGGGTAGTCCCCCATTCGACCGACGCAAATTACCCATAAAACCCGCCGCGGCTCCGGAATTGATATGTTTTACATTATAATTTATGTTGTACAAATATTATATACGTGTATAATCGTTTGTATCATTTATTTTACTTTGCCTCATGTCTGTTTATGTGACTGTACAGTCGTTGTGACTCCCGCCATGTGTGTGTGTCGCCAGGGACTTACCGCCCTTCAAATATCTTTTATGGCTAATTTAAATAAAGGCGGAGTCATCACGTTTTCACCGCGTGTTCTGCTATTTTTCAGTCACTACAATCAAGTCCGTCTCCCTTTTCATTTGTAAATGAACTAAAACGCACGAGTGGCTCTTTTGTTTGTATTTCTTTTCTATTTGTTGTGCTGTTGCCTTGGTAATATGCCTAAAGCCAAAGGGCACCACCTCCTTTTCATTATTCTTTTTATAATCTACAAAATAAAACATTTCAGCCGCGGCTCCGGTATTCATGTGTTTTACATTATGGTTATATTCTACAATTATTAAATACGTGTATAATTGTTTCTATCATTTAGTTTACCTTGCCTTGTGTCTGTTTATGTGACTCTACAGTCATTGTCACACCCACCATGTGTGTGTGTGTGTGTGTGTGTGTGTGTCGCACTGTCATTTATGCCATTCATATATGTGTTTTATGTGTAAGTTGAATCACAGCAAACGTTCCTGCATATAGAGCATGTGTGCTGCAATATTCCACACACCACAATTATGTCTGTCATCCTTTTAAGAACGCACTTGTCTACCAACTTTTACTCCAGTGCAAACCACAATATAGCAAATTGCACATGTTTAATCATTTATTAAGCTGATTAGTCTTTGCAATACATTATTCTTATCATTCTTCCGTCATGCAGCTAGGCTACTTCCGTTATGCTTTCCATTCCACAATCTATAGTCTTAAAGAATTCAAATTCCTGCCGCGCGACATTCAGAGTCGCCTGCTTCACAACTCGTCTACAAGCACAGAGGTGCTTGACTCTGGTAACGTTATTTACATGTGGCAAGGGCAGCATATTTCTCCAGCAACTTCTTTAGGGTTTGGCTAGGACCACTGTAAGAGACCATTCTCTGCACTAAAGAGTCACAAGCATGTTTTTACAATGACAATGATTGCCACCTTTCATGACACTTTTAAAGCCATCTGTGTTGAAAATCGTGGGCATGTCTCTAAGCAGCCATGTCTCAACACAGAGGATACTTCTCCAAAGCTCATCCATACCAGAGACATGAACTCTCTTCAGCAAGATCACAGCCTCCAACATCTTTCAAGCAATTCCATCACATAAACCAAGCCGTTTGGGCTAGTGTAATTGTTTCTATCATTTAGTTTACCTTGCCTTGTGTCTGTTTATGTGACTGTACAGTCATTGTCACACCCACCATGTGTGTGTGTCGCCCTGTCATTTATGCCATTCATATATGTGTTTTATGTGTAAGTTGAATCACAGCAAACGTTCCTGCATATAGAGCATGTGTGCTGCAATATTCCACACACCACAATTATGTCTGTCATCCTTTTAAGAACGCACTTGTCTACCAACTTTTACTCCAGTGCAAACCACAATATAGCAAATTGCACATGTTTAATCATTTATTAAGCTGATTAGTCTTTGCAATACATTATTCTTATCATTCTTCCGTCATGCAGCTAGGCTACTTCCGTTATGCTTTCCATTCCACAATCTATAGTCTTAAAGAATTCAAATTCCTGCCGCGCGACATTCAGAGTCGCCTGCTTCACAACTCGTCTACAAGCACAGAGGTGCTTGACTCTGGTAACGTTATTTACATGTGGCAAGGGCAGCATATTTCTCCAGCAACTTCTTTAGGGTTTGGCTAGGACCACTGTAAGAGACCATTCTCTGCACTAAAGAGTCACAAGCATGTTTTTACAATGACAATGATTGCCACCATTCATGACACTTTTAAAGCCATCTGTGTTGAAAATCGTGGGCATGTCTCTAAGCAGCCATGTCTCAACACAGAGGATACTTCTCCAAAGCTCATCCATACCAGAGACATGAACTCTCTTCAGCAAGATCACAGCCTCCAACATCTTTCAAGCAATTCCATCACATAAACCAAGCCGTTTGGGCTAGTGTAATTGTTTCTATCATTTAGTTTACCTTGCCTTGTGTCTGTTTATGTGACTGTACAGTCATTGTCACACCCACCATGTGTGTGTGTCGCCCTGTCATTTATGCCATTCATATATGTGTTTTATGTGTAAGTTGAATGACAGCAAACGTTCCTGCATATAGAGCATGTGTGCTGCAATATTCCACACACCACAATTATGTCTGTCATCCTTTTAAGAACGCACTTGTCTACCAACTTTTACTCCAGTGCAAACCACAATATAGCAAAATACACGTGGCAAGCCATACATGACCCATGAGTAGTCCATATACTGTTCACTAATCATATTACTTATTACATTATATCCAGTCATCTTACAACAGTCCTCAGGACACGTATACTTCAAAAAAGATAATAATTATCATTGGTCATTCTACAAAAAGAAGAAAATGTGAAATGTATTCTCACTATACCTGTTCAGAACAGTTGGTAGACGTCAAAACTCATTACAAAGGCACAAACTTTATTAAAATGACAAACTTTAGAGGATAGAAAGTTACCACTATTTAATTTGTAAATGAACAAAAACGCACGAGTGGCGCTTTTGTTTGTATTTCTTTTGAATTTGTTGTGCCGTTGCCTTGGTAATATGCCTAAAGCCTAAGGGCACCGCCTCCTTTTGATTATTCTTTTTATAATCTACAAAATAAAACATTTCAGTCACATAAACACACATAGGGCAAGGTAAACTAAATGACACAAATAATTACACACATATTTAATCATTGTACATTATCATAACGAAATGCAGATCAATACCGAAGCCACGGGGGCTCATGGGTAAGTCGGGTAGTCCCCCATTCGACCGACGCAAATTACCCATAAAACCCGCCGCGGCTCCGGAATTGATATGTTTTACATTATAATTTATGTTGTACAAATATTATATACGTGTATAATCGTTTGTATCATTTATTTTACTTTGCCTCATGTCTGTTTATGTGACTGTACAGTCGTTGTGACTCCCGCCATGTGTGTGTGTCGCCAGGGACTTACCGCCCTTCAAATATCTTTTATGGCTAATTTAAATAAAGGCGGAGTCATCACGTTTTCACCGCGTGTTCTGCTATTTTTCAGTCACTACAATCAAGTCCGTCTCCCTTTTCATTTGTAAATGAACTAAAACGCACGAGTGGCTCTTTTGTTTGTATTTCTTTTCTATTTGTTGTGCTGTTGCCTTGGTAATATGCCTAAAGCCAAAGGGCACCACCTCCTTTTCATTATTCTTTTTATAATCTACAAAATAAAACATTTCAGCCGCGGCTCCGGTATTCATGTGTTTTACATTATGGTTATATTCTACAATTATTAAATACGTGTATAATTGTTTCTATCATTTAGTTTACCTTGCCTTGTGTCTGTTTATGTGACTCTACAGTCATTGTCACACCCACCATGTGTGTGTGTGTGTGTGTGTGTGTGTGTCGCACTGTCATTTATGCCATTCATATATGTGTTTTATGTGTAAGTTGAATCACAGCAAACGTTCCTGCATATAGAGCATGTGTGCTGCAATATTCCACACACCACAATTATGTCTGTCATCCTTTTAAGAACGCACTTGTCTACCAACTTTTACTCCAGTGCAAACCACAATATAGCAAATTGCACATGTTTAATCATTTATTAAGCTGATTAGTCTTTGCAATACATTATTCTTATCATTCTTCCGTCATGCAGCTAGGCTACTTCCGTTATGCTTTCCATTCCACAATCTATAGTCTTAAAGAATTCAAATTCCTGCCGCGCGACATTCAGAGTCGCCTGCTTCACAACTCGTCTACAAGCACAGAGGTGCTTGACTCTGGTAACGTTATTTACATGTGGCAAGGGCAGCATATTTCTCCAGCAACTTCTTTAGGGTTTGGCTAGGACCACTGTAAGAGACCATTCTCTGCACTAAAGAGTCACAAGCATGTTTTTACAATGACAATGATTGCCACCTTTCATGACACTTTTAAAGCCATCTGTGTTGAAAATCGTGGGCATGTCTCTAAGCAGCCATGTCTCAACACAGAGGATACTTCTCCAAAGCTCATCCATACCAGAGACATGAACTCTCTTCAGCAAGATCACAGCCTCCAACATCTTTCAAGCAATTCCATCACATAAACCAAGCCGTTTGGGCTAGTGTAATTGTTTCTATCATTTAGTTTACCTTGCCTTGTGTCTGTTTATGTGACTGTACAGTCATTGTCACACCCACCATGTGTGTGTGTCGCCCTGTCATTTATGCCATTCATATATGTGTTTTATGTGTAAGTTGAATGACAGCAAACGTTCCTGCATATAGAGCATGTGTGCTGCAATATTCCACACACCACAATTATGTCTGTCATCCTTTTAAGAACGCACTTGTCTACCAACTTTTACTCCAGTGCAAACCACAATATAGCAAAATACACGTGGCAAGCCATACATGACCCATGAGTAGTCCATATACTGTTCACTAATCATATTACTTATTACATTATATCCAGTCATCTTACAACAGTCCTCAGGACACGTATACTTCAAAAAAGATAATAATTATCATTGGTCATTCTACAAAAAGAAGAAAATGTGAAATGTATTCTCACTATACCTGTTCAGAACAGTTGGTAGACGTCAAAACTCATTACAAAGGCACAAACTTTATTAAAATGACAAACTTTAGAGGATAGAAAGTTACCACTATTTAATTTGTAAATGAACAAAAACGCACGAGTGGCGCTTTTGTTTGTATTTCTTTTGAATTTGTTGTGCCGTTGCCTTGGTAATATGCCTAAAGCCTAAGGGCACCGCCTCCTTTTGATTATTCTTTTTATAATCTACAAAATAAAACATTTCAGTCACATAAACACACATAGGGCAAGGTAAACTAAATGACACAAATAATTACACACATATTTAATCATTGTACATTATCATAACGAAATGCAGATCAATACCGAAGCCACGGGGGCTCATGGGTAAGTCGGGTAGTCCCCCATTCGACCGACGCAAATTACCCATAAAACCCGCCGCGGCTCCGGAATTGATATGTTTTACATTATAATTTATGTTGTACAAATATTATATACGTGTATAATCGTTTGTATCATTTATTTTACTTTGCCTCATGTCTGTTTATGTGACTGTACAGTCGTTGTGACTCCCGCCATGTGTGTGTGTCGCCAGGGACTTACCGCCCTTCAAATATCTTTTATGGCTAATTTAAATAAAGGCGGAGTCATCACGTTTTCACCGCGTGTTCTGCTATTTTTCAGTCACTACAATCAAGTCCGTCTCCCTTTTCATTTGTAAATGAACTAAAACGCACGAGTGGCTCTTTTGTTTGTATTTCTTTTCTATTTGTTGTGCTGTTGCCTTGGTAATATGCCTAAAGCCAAAGGGCACCACCTCCTTTTCATTATTCTTTTTATAATCTACAAAATAAAACATTTCAGCCGCGGCTCCGGTATTCATGTGTTTTACATTATGGTTATATTCTACAATTATTAAATACGTGTATAATTGTTTCTATCATTTAGTTTACCTTGCCTTGTGTCTGTTTATGTGACTCTACAGTCATTGTCACACCCACCATGTGTGTGTGTGTGTGTGTGTGTGTGTGTCGCACTGTCATTTATGCCATTCATATATGTGTTTTATGTGTAAGTTGAATCACAGCAAACGTTCCTGCATATAGAGCATGTGTGCTGCAATATTCCACACACCACAATTATGTCTGTCATCCTTTTAAGAACGCACTTGTCTACCAACTTTTACTCCAGTGCAAACCACAATATAGCAAATTGCACATGTTTAATCATTTATTAAGCTGATTAGTCTTTGCAATACATTATTCTTATCATTCTTCCGTCATGCAGCTAGGCTACTTCCGTTATGCTTTCCATTCCACAATCTATAGTCTTAAAGAATTCAAATTCCTGCCGCGCGACATTCAGAGTCGCCTGCTTCACAACTCGTCTACAAGCACAGAGGTGCTTGACTCTGGTAACGTTATTTACATGTGGCAAGGGCAGCATATTTCTCCAGCAACTTCTTTAGGGTTTGGCTAGGACCACTGTAAGAGACCATTCTCTGCACTAAAGAGTCACAAGCATGTTTTTACAATGACAATGATTGCCACCTTTCATGACACTTTTAAAGCCATCTGTGTTGAAAATCGTGGGCATGTCTCTAAGCAGCCATGTCTCAACACAGAGGATACTTCTCCAAAGCTCATCCATACCAGAGACATGAACTCTCTTCAGCAAGATCACAGCCTCCAACATCTTTCAAGCAATTCCATCACATAAACCAAGCCGTTTGGGCTAGTGTAATTGTTTCTATCATTTAGTTTACCTTGCCTTGTGTCTGTTTATGTGACTGTACAGTCATTGTCACACCCACCATGTGTGTGTGTCGCCCTGTCATTTATGCCATTCATATATGTGTTTTATGTGTAAGTTGAATGACAGCAAACGTTCCTGCATATAGAGCATGTGTGCTGCAATATTCCACACACCACAATTATGTCTGTCATCCTTTTAAGAACGCACTTGTCTACCAACTTTTACTCCAGTGCAAACCACAATATAGCAAAATACACGTGGCAAGCCATACATGACCCATGAGTAGTCCATATACTGTTCACTAATCATATTACTTATTACATTATATCCAGTCATCTTACAACAGTCCTCAGGACACGTATACTTCAAAAAAGATAATAATTATCATTGGTCATTCTACAAAAAGAAGAAAATGTGAAATGTATTCTCACTATACCTGTTCAGAACAGTTGGTAGACGTCAAAACTCATTACAAAGGCACAAACTTTATTAAAATGACAAACTTTAGAGGATAGAAAGTTACCACTATTTAATTTGTAAATGAACAAAAACGCACGAGTGGCGCTTTTGTTTGTATTTCTTTTGAATTTGTTGTGCCATTGCCTTGGTAATATGCCTAAAGCCTAAGGGCACCGCCTCCTTTTGATTATTCTTTTTATAATCTACAAAATAAAACATTTCAGTCACATAAACACACATAGGGCAAGGTAAACTAAATGACACAAATAATTACACACATATTTAATCATTGTACATTATCATAACGAAATGCAGATCAATACCGAAGCCACGGGGGCTCATGGGTAAGTCGGGTAGTCCCCCATTCGACCGACGCAAATTACCCATAAAACCCGCCGCGGCTCCGGAATTGATATGTTTTACATTATAATTTATGTTGTACAAATATTATATACGTGTATAATCGTTTGTATCATTTATTTTACTTTGCCTCATGTCTGTTTATGTGACTGTACAGTCGTTGTGACTCCCGCCATGTGTGTGTGTCGCCAGGGACTTACCGCCCTTCAAATATCTTTTATGGCTAATTTAAATAAAGGCGGACTCATCACGTTTTCACCGCGTGTTCTGCTATTTTTCAGTCACTACAATCAAGTCCGTCTCCCTTTTCATTTGTAAATGAACTAAAACGCACGAGTGGCTCTTTTGTTTGTATTTCTTTTCTATTTGTTGTGCTGTTGCCTTGGTAATATGCCTAAAGCCAAAGGGCACCACCTCCTTTTCATTATTCTTTTTATAATCTACAAAATAAAACATTTCAGTCACATAAACACACATAGGGCAAGGTAAACTAAATGACACAAATAATTACACACATATTTAATCATTGTACATTATCATAACGAAATGCAGATCAATACCGAAGCCACGGGGGCTCATGGGTAAGTCGGGTAGTCCCCCATTCGACCGACGCAAATTACCCATAAAACCTGCCGCGGCTCCGGAATTGATATGTTTACATTATATTTATGTTGTACACATATTATATACGTGTATAATTGTTTGTATCATTTAGTTTACTTTGCCTCGTGTCTGTTTATGTGACTGTACAGTCGTTGTGACTCCCGCCGTGTGTGTGTCGCCAGGGACTTACCGCCCTTCAAATATCTTTTATGGCTAATTTACATAAAGGCGGAGTCATCACGTTTTCACCGCGTGTTCTGCTATTTTTCAGTCACTACAATCAAGTCCGTCTCCCTTTTCATTTGTAAATGAACTAAAACGCACGAGTGGCTCTTTTTGTTTGTATTTCTTTTCTATTTGTTGTGCCGTTGCCTTGGTAATATGCCTAAAGCCAAAGGGCACCACCTCCTTTTCATTATTCTTTTTATAATCTACAAAATAAAACATTTCAGCCGCGGCTTCGGTATTGATGTGTTTTACATTATGGTTATATTCTACAATTATTAAATACGTGTATAATTGTTTCTATCATTTAGTTTACCTTGCCTTGTGTCTGTTTATGTGACTCTACAGTCATTGTCACACCCACCATGTGTGTGTGTGTGTGTGTGTGTGTGTCGCACTGTCATTTATGCCATTCATATATGTGTTTTATGTGTAAGTTGAATCACAGCAAACGTTCCTGCATATAGAGCATGTGTGCTGCAATATTCCACACACCACAATTATGTCTGTCATCCTTTTAAGAACGCACTTGTCTACCAACTTTTACTCCAGTGCAAACCACAATATAGCAAATTGCACATGTTTAATCATTTATTAAGCTGATTAGTCTTTGCAATACATTATTCTTATCATTCTTCCGTCATGCAGCTAGGCTACTTCCGTTATGCTTTCCATTGCACAATCTATAGTCTTAAAGAATTCAAATTCCTGCCGCGCGACATTCAGAGTCGCCTGCTTCACAACTCGTCTACAAGCACAGAGGTGCTTGACTCTGGTAACGTTATTTACATGTGGCAAGGGCAGCATATTTCTCCAGCAACTTCTTTAGGGTTTGGCTAAGACCACTGTAAGAGACCATTCTCTGCACTAAAGAGTCACAAGCATGTTTTTACAATGACAATGATTGCCACCTTTCATGACACTTTTAAAGCCATCTGTGTTGAAAATCGTGGGCATGTCTCTAAGCAGCCATGTCTCAACACAGAGGATACTTCTCCAAAGCTCATCCATACCAGAGACATGAACTCTCTTCAGCAAGATCACAGCCTCCAACATCTTTCAAGCAATTCCATCACATAAACCAAGCCGTTTGGGCTAGTGTAATTGTTTCTATCATTTAGTTTACCTTGCCTTGTGTCTGTTTATGTGACTGTACAGTCATTGTCACACCCACCATGTGTGTGTGTCGCCCTGTCATTTATGCCATTCATATATGTGTTTTATGTGTAAGTTGAATCACAGCAAACGTTCCTGCATATAGAGCATGTGTGCTGCAATATTCCACACACCACAATTATGTCTGTCATCCTTTTAAGAACGCACTTGTCTACCAACTTTTACTCCAGTGCAAACCACAATATAGCAAATTGCACATGTTTAATCATTTATTAAGCTGATTAGTCTTTGCAATACATTATTCTTATCATTCTTCCGTCATGCAGCTAGGCTACTTCCGTTATGCTTTCCATTCCACAATCTATAGTCTTAAAGAATTCAAATTCCTGCCGCGCGACATTCAGAGTCGCCTGCTTCACAACTCGTCTACAAGCACAGAGGTGCTTGACTCTGGTAACGTTATTTACATGTGGCAAGGGCAGCATATTTCTCCAGCAACTTCTTTAGGGTTTGGCTAGGACCACTGTAAGAGACCATTCTCTGCACTAAAGAGTCACAAGCATGTTTTTACAATGACAATGATTGCCACCATTCATGACACTTTTAAAGCCATCTGTGTTGAAAATCGTGGGCATGTCTCAACACAGAGGATACTTCTCCAAAGCTCATCCATACCAGAGACATGAACTCTCTTCAGCAAGATCACAGCCTCCAACATCTTTCAAGCAATTCCATCACATAAACCAAGCCGTTTGGGCTAGTGTAATTGTTTCTATCATTTAGTTTACCTTGCCTTGTGTCTGTTTATGTGACTGTACAGTCATTGTCACACCCACCATGTGTGTGTGTCGCCCTGTCATTTATGCCATTCATATATGTGTTTTATGTGTAAGTTGAATGACAGCAAACGTTCCTGCATATAGAGCATGTGTGCTGCAATATTCCACACACCACAATTATGTCTGTCATCCTTTTAAGAACGCACTTGTCTACCAACTTTTACTCCAGTGCAAACCACAATATAGCAAAATACACGTGGCAAGCCATACATGACCTATGAGTAGTCCATATACTGTTCACTAATCATATTACTTATTACATTATATCCAGTCATCTTACAACAGTCCTCAGGACACGTATACTTCAAAAAAGATAATAATTATCATTGGTCATTCTACAAAAAGAAGAAAATGTGAAATGTATTCTCACTATACCTGTTCAGAACAGTTGGTAGACGTCAAAACTCATTACAAAGGCACAAACTTTATTAAAATGACAAACTTTAGAGGATAGAAAGTTACCACTATTTAATTTGTAAATGAACAAAAACGCACGAGTGGCGCTTTTGTTTGTATTTCTTTTGAATTTGTTGTGCCGTTGCCTTGGTAATATGCCTAAAGCCTAAGGGCACCGCCTCCTTTTGATTATTCTTTTTATAATCTACAAAATAAAACATTTCAGTCACATAAACACACATAGGGCAAGGTAAACTAAATGACACAAATAATTACACACATATTTAATCATTGTACATTATCATAACGAAATGCAGATCAATACCGAAGCCACGGGGGCTCATGGGTAAGTCGGGTAGTCCCCCATTCGACCGACGCAAATTACCCATAAAACCCGCCGCGGCTCCGGAATTGATATGTTTTACATTATAATTTATGTTGTACAAATATTATATACGTGTATAATCGTTTGTATCATTTATTTTACTTTGCCTCATGTCTGTTTATGTGACTGTACAGTCGTTGTGACTCCCGCCATGTGTGTGTGTCGCCAGGGACTTACCGCCCTTCAAATATCTTTTATGGCTAATTTAAATAAAGGCGGAGTCATCACGTTTTCACCGCGTGTTCTGCTATTTTTCAGTCACTACAATCAAGTCCGTCTCCCTTTTCATTTGTAAATGAACTAAAACGCACGAGTGGCTCTTTTGTTTGTATTTCTTTTCTATTTGTTGTGCTGTTGCCTTGGTAATATGCCTAAAGCCAAAGGGCACCACCTCCTTTTCATTATTCTTTTTATAATCTACAAAATAAAACATTTCAGCCGCGGCTCCGGTATTCATGTGTTTTACATTATGGTTATATTCTACAATTATTAAATACGTGTATAATTGTTTCTATCATTTAGTTTACCTTGCCTTGTGTCTGTTTATGTGACTCTACAGTCATTGTCACACCCACCATGTGTGTGTGTGTGTGTGTGTGTGTGTCGCACTGTCATTTATGCCATTCATATATGTGTTTTATGTGTAAGTTGAATCACAGCAAACGTTCCTGCATATAGAGCATGTGTGCTGCAATATTCCACACACCACAATTATGTCTGTCATCCTTTTAAGAACGCACTTGTCTACCAACTTTTACTCCAGTGCAAACCACAATATAGCAAATTGCACATGTTTAATCATTTATTAAGCTGATTAGTCTTTGCAATACATTATTCTTATCATTCTTCCGTCATGCAGCTAGGCTACTTCCGTTATGCTTTCCATTCCACAATCTATAGTCTTAAAGAATTCAAATTCCTGCCGCGCGACATTCAGAGTCGCCTGCTTCACAACTCGTCTACAAGCACAGAGGTGCTTGACTCTGGTAACGTTATTTACATGTGGCAAGGGCAGCATATTTCTCCAGCAACTTCTTTAGGGTTTGGCTAGGACCACTGTAAGAGACCATTCTCTGCACTAAAGAGTCACAAGCATGTTTTTACAATGACAATGATTGCCACCATTCATGACACTTTTAAAGCCATCTGTGTTGAAAATCGTGGGCATGTCTCTAAGCAGCCATGTCTCAACACAGAGGATACTTCTCCAAAGCTCATCCATACCAGAGACATGAACTCTCTTCAGCAAGATCACAGCCTCCAACATCTTTCAAGCAATTCCATCACATAAACCAAGCCGTTTGGGCTAGTGTAATTGTTTCTATCATTTAGTTTACCTTGCCTTGTGTCTGTTTATGTGACTGTACAGTCATTGTCACACCCACCATGTGTGTGTGTCGCCCTGTCATTTATGCCATTCATATATGTGTTTTATGTGTAAGTTGAATCACAGCAAACGTTCCTGCATATAGAGCATGTGTGCTGCAATATTCCACACACCACAATTATGTCTGTCATCCTTTTAAGAACGCACTTGTCTACCAACTTTTACTCCAGTGCAAACCACAATATAGCAAATTGCACATGTTTAATCATTTATTAAGCTGATTAGTCTTTGCAATACATTATTCTTATCATTCTTCCGTCATGCAGCTAGGCTACTTCCGTTATGCTTTCCATTGCACAATCTATAGTCTTAAAGAATTCAAATTCCTGCCGCGCGACATTCAGAGTCGCCTGCTTCACAACTCGTCTACAAGCACAGAGGTGCTTGACTCTGGTAACGTTATTTACATGTGGCAAGGGCAGCATATTTCTCCAGCAACTTCTTTAGGGTTTGGCTAAGACCACTGTAAGAGACCATTCTCTGCACTAAAGAGTCACAAGCATGTTTTTACAATGACAATGATTGCCACCTTTCATGACACTTTTAAAGCCATCTGTGTTGAAAATCGTGGGCATGTCTCTAAGCAGCCATGTCTCAACACAGAGGATACTTCTCCAAAGCTCATCCATACCAGAGACATGAACTCTCTTCAGCAAGATCACAGCCTCCAACATCTTTCAAGCAATTCCATCACATAAACCAAGCCGTTTGGGCTAGTGTAATTGTTTCTATCATTTAGTTTACCTTGCCTTGTGTCTGTTTATGTGACTGTACAGTCATTGTCACACCCACCATGTGTGTGTGTCGCCCTGTCATTTATGCCATTCATATATGTGTTTTATGTGTAAGTTGAATCACAGCAAACGTTCCTGCATATAGAGCATGTGTGCTGCAATATTCCACACACCACAATTATGTCTGTCATCCTTTTAAGAACGCACTTGTCTACCAACTTTTACTCCAGTGCAAACCACAATATAGCAAATTGCACATGTTTAATCATTTATTAAGCTGATTAGTCTTTGCAATACATTATTCTTATCATTCTTCCGTCATGCAGCTAGGCTACTTCCGTTATGCTTTCCATTCCACAATCTATAGTCTTAAAGAATTCAAATTCCTGCCGCGCGACATTCAGAGTCGCCTGCTTCACAACTCGTCTACAAGCACAGAGGTGCTTGACTCTGGTAACGTTATTTACATGTGGCAAGGGCAGCATATTTCTCCAGCAACTTCTTTAGGGTTTGGCTAGGACCACTGTAAGAGACCATTCTCTGCACTAAAGAGTCACAAGCATGTTTTTACAATGACAATGATTGCCACCATTCATGACACTTTTAAAGCCATCTGTGTTGAAAATCGTGGGCATGTCTCTAAGCAGCCATGTCTCAACACAGAGGATACTTCTCCAAAGCTCATCCATACCAGAGACATGAACTCTCTTCAGCAAGATCACAGCCTCCAACATCTTTCAAGCAATTCCATCACATAAACCAAGCCGTTTGGGCTAGTGTAATTGTTTCTATCATTTAGTTTACCTTGCCTTGTGTCTGTTTATGTGACTGTACAGTCATTGTCACACCCACCATGTGTGTGTGTCGCCCTGTCATTTATGCCATTCATATATGTGTTTTATGTGTAAGTTGAATGACAGCAAACGTTCCTGCATATAGAGCATGTGTGCTGCAATATTCCACACACCACAATTATGTCTGTCATCCTTTTAAGAACGCACTTGTCTACCAACTTTTACTCCAGTGCAAACCACAATATAGCAAAATACACGTGGCAAGCCATACATGACCTATGAGTAGTCCATATACTGTTCACTAATCATATTACTTATTACATTATATCCAGTCATCTTACAACAGTCCTCAGGACACGTATACTTCAAAAAAGATAATAATTATCATTGGTCATTCTACAAAAAGAAGAAAATGTGAAATGTATTCTCACTATACCTGTTCAGAACAGTTGGTAGACGTCAAAACTCATTACAAAGGCACAAACTTTATTAAAATGACAAACTTTAGAGGATAGAAAGTTACCACTATTTAATTTGTAAATGAACAAAAACGCACGAGTGGCGCTTTTGTTTGTATTTCTTTTGAATTTGTTGTGCCGTTGCCTTGGTAATATGCCTAAAGCCTAAGGGCACCGCCTCCTTTTGATTATTCTTTTTATAATCTACAAAATAAAACATTTCAGTCACATAAACACACATAGGGCAAGGTAAACTAAATGACACAAATAATTACACACATATTTAATCATTGTACATTATCATAACGAAATGCAGATCAATACCGAAGCCACGGGGGCTCATGGGTAAGTCGGGTAGTCCCCCATTCGACCGACGCAAATTACCCATAAAACCCGCCGCGGCTCCGGAATTGATATGTTTTACATTATAATTTATGTTGTACAAATATTATATACGTGTATAATCGTTTGTATCATTTATTTTACTTTGCCTCATGTCTGTTTATGTGACTGTACAGTCGTTGTGACTCCCGCCATGTGTGTGTGTCGCCAGGGACTTACCGCCCTTCAAATATCTTTTATGGCTAATTTAAATAAAGGCGGAGTCATCACGTTTTCACCGCGTGTTCTGCTATTTTTCAGTCACTACAATCAAGTCCGTCTCCCTTTTCATTTGTAAATGAACTAAAACGCACGAGTGGCTCTTTTGTTTGTATTTCTTTTCTATTTGTTGTGCTGTTGCCTTGGTAATATGCCTAAAGCCAAAGGGCACCACCTCCTTTTCATTATTCTTTTTATAATCTACAAAATAAAACATTTCAGCCGCGGCTCCGGTATTCATGTGTTTTACATTATGGTTATATTCTACAATTATTAAATACGTGTATAATTGTTTCTATCATTTAGTTTACCTTGCCTTGTGTCTGTTTATGTGACTCTACAGTCATTGTCACACCCACCATGTGTGTGTGTGTGTGTGTGTGTGTGTGTCGCACTGTCATTTATGCCATTCATATATGTGTTTTATGTGTAAGTTGAATCACAGCAAACGTTCCTGCATATAGAGCATGTGTGCTGCAATATTCCACACACCACAATTATGTCTGTCATCCTTTTAAGAACGCACTTGTCTACCAACTTTTACTCCAGTGCAAACCACAATATAGCAAATTGCACATGTTTAATCATTTATTAAGCTGATTAGTCTTTGCAATACATTATTCTTATCATTCTTCCGTCATGCAGCTAGGCTACTTCCGTTATGCTTTCCATTCCACAATCTATAGTCTTAAAGAATTCAAATTCCTGCCGCGCGACATTCAGAGTCGCCTGCTTCACAACTCGTCTACAAGCACAGAGGTGCTTGACTCTGGTAACGTTATTTACATGTGGCAAGGGCAGCATATTTCTCCAGCAACTTCTTTAGGGTTTGGCTAGGACCACTGTAAGAGACCATTCTCTGCACTAAAGAGTCACAAGCATGTTTTTACAATGACAATGATTGCCACCATTCATGACACTTTTAAAGCCATCTGTGTTGAAAATCGTGGGCATGTCTCTAAGCAGCCATGTCTCAACACAGAGGATACTTCTCCAAAGCTCATCCATACCAGAGACATGAACTCTCTTCAGCAAGATCACAGCCTCCAACATCTTTCAAGCAATTCCATCACATAAACCAAGCCGTTTGGGCTAGTGTAATTGTTTCTATCATTTAGTTTACCTTGCCTTGTGTCTGTTTATGTGACTGTACAGTCATTGTCACACCCACCATGTGTGTGTGTCGCCCTGTCATTTATGCCATTCATATATGTGTTTTATGTGTAAGTTGAATGACAGCAAACGTTCCTGCATATAGAGCATGTGTGCTGCAATATTCCACACACCACAATTATGTCTGTCATCCTTTTAAGAACGCACTTGTCTACCAACTTTTACTCCAGTGCAAACCACAATATAGCAAAATACACGTGGCAAGCCATACATGACCTATGAGTAGTCCATATACTGTTCACTAATCATATTACTTATTACATTATATCCAGTCATCTTACAACAGTCCTCAGGACACGTATACTTCAAAAAAGATAATAATTATCATTGGTCATTCTACAAAAAGAAGAAAATGTGAAATGTATTCTCACTATACCTGTTCAGAACAGTTGGTAGACGTCAAAACTCATTACAAAGGCACAAACTTTATTAAAATGACAAACTTTAGAGGATAGAAAGTTACCACTATTTAATTTGTAAATGAACAAAAACGCACGAGTGGCGCTTTTGTTTGTATTTCTTTTGAATTTGTTGTGCCGTTGCCTTGGTAATATGCCTAAAGCCTAAGGGCACCGCCTCCTTTTGATTATTCTTTTTATAATCTACAAAATAAAACATTTCAGTCACATAAACACACATAGGGCAAGGTAAACTAAATGACACAAATAATTACACACATATTTAATCATTGTACATTATCATAACGAAATGCAGATCAATACCGAAGCCACGGGGGCTCATGGGTAAGTCGGGTAGTCCCCCATTCGACCGACGCAAATTACCCATAAAACCCGCCGCGGCTCCGGAATTGATATGTTTTACATTATAATTTATGTTGTACAAATATTATATACGTGTATAATCGTTTGTATCATTTATTTTACTTTGCCTCATGTCTGTTTATGTGACTGTACAGTCGTTGTGACTCCCGCCATGTGTGTGTGTCGCCAGGGACTTACCGCCCTTCAAATATCTTTTATGGCTAATTTAAATAAAGGCGGAGTCATCACGTTTTCACCGCGTGTTCTGCTATTTTTCAGTCACTACAATCAAGTCCGTCTCCCTTTTCATTTGTAAATGAACTAAAACGCACGAGTGGCTCTTTTGTTTGTATTTCTTTTCTATTTGTTGTGCTGTTGCCTTGGTAATATGCCTAAAGCCAAAGGGCACCACCTCCTTTTCATTATTCTTTTTATAATCTACAAAATAAAACATTTCAGCCGCGGCTCCGGTATTCATGTGTTTTACATTATGGTTATATTCTACAATTATTAAATACGTGTATAATTGTTTCTATCATTTAGTTTACCTTGCCTTGTGTCTGTTTATGTGACTCTACAGTCATTGTCACACCCACCATGTGTGTGTGTGTGTGTGTGTGTGTGTGTCGCACTGTCATTTATGCCATTCATATATGTGTTTTATGTGTAAGTTGAATCACAGCAAACGTTCCTGCATATAGAGCATGTGTGCTGCAATATTCCACACACCACAATTATGTCTGTCATCCTTTTAAGAACGCACTTGTCTACCAACTTTTACTCCAGTGCAAACCACAATATAGCAAATTGCACATGTTTAATCATTTATTAAGCTGATTAGTCTTTGCAATACATTATTCTTATCATTCTTCCGTCATGCAGCTAGGCTACTTCCGTTATGCTTTCCATTCCACAATCTATAGTCTTAAAGAATTCAAATTCCTGCCGCGCGACATTCAGAGTCGCCTGCTTCACAACTCGTCTACAAGCACAGAGGTGCTTGACTCTGGTAACGTTATTTACATGTGGCAAGGGCAGCATATTTCTCCAGCAACTTCTTTAGGGTTTGGCTAGGACCACTGTAAGAGACCATTCTCTGCACTAAAGAGTCACAAGCATGTTTTTACAATGACAATGATTGCCACCATTCATGACACTTTTAAAGCCATCTGTGTTGAAAATCGTGGGCATGTCTCTAAGCAGCCATGTCTCAACACAGAGGATACTTCTCCAAAGCTCATCCATACCAGAGACATGAACTCTCTTCAGCAAGATCACAGCCTCCAACATCTTTCAAGCAATTCCATCACATAAACCAAGCCGTTTGGGCTAGTGTAATTGTTTCTATCATTTAGTTTACCTTGCCTTGTGTCTGTTTATGTGACTGTACAGTCATTGTCACACCCACCATGTGTGTGTGTCGCCCTGTCATTTATGCCATTCATATATGTGTTTTATGTGTAAGTTGAATGACAGCAAACGTTCCTGCATATAGAGCATGTGTGCTGCAATATTCCACACACCACAATTATGTCTGTCATCCTTTTAAGAACGCACTTGTCTACCAACTTTTACTCCAGTGCAAACCACAATATAGCAAAATACACGTGGCAAGCCATACATGACCTATGAGTAGTCCATATACTGTTCACTAATCATATTACTTATTACATTATATCCAGTCATCTTACAACAGTCCTCAGGACACGTATACTTCAAAAAAGATAATAATTATCATTGGTCATTCTACAAAAAGAAGAAAATGTGAAATGTATTCTCACTATACCTGTTCAGAACAGTTGGTAGACGTCAAAACTCATTACAAAGGCACAAACTTTATTAAAATGACAAACTTTAGAGGATAGAAAGTTACCACTATTTAATTTGTAAATGAACAAAAACGCACGAGTGGCGCTTTTGTTTGTATTTCTTTTGAATTTGTTGTGCCGTTGCCTTGGTAATATGCCTAAAGCCTAAGGGCACCGCCTCCTTTTGATTATTCTTTTTATAATCTACAAAATAAAACATTTCAGTCACATAAACACACATAGGGCAAGGTAAACTAAATGACACAAATAATTACACACATATTTAATCATTGTACATTATCATAACGAAATGCAGATCAATACCGAAGCCACGGGGGCTCATGGGTAAGTCGGGTAGTCCCCCATTCGACCGACGCAAATTACCCATAAAACCCGCCGCGGCTCCGGAATTGATATGTTTTACATTATAATTTATGTTGTACAAATATTATATACGTGTATAATCGTTTGTATCATTTATTTTACTTTGCCTCATGTCTGTTTATGTGACTGTACAG